>NC_073627.1:63632123-63932123 GCF_029407905.1 Bubalus kerabau | reverse complement strand
GCAAAGTTACATTTGCAATCTTAAATTTTCTAGTAATGAAAAGTTACATGTAAAAAGAAAAAAAAAAGAAAAAAATTAAGAATGTATTTTGTTTAATTCTATATATCCAAAATATTACTTCAACATGCAACCTATACAAAACTATTAATGTTTGACTTTACTTTTTCATAAAGTCTTTGAAATTCAATATGTATTTTACACTCAAAGAACATATCAATTCAGACTTGCCACATTTCAGGTATGCAATAGCCACATGTGACTGCCTTTCTGGACAGGGTAGCCTAGTCAGTCTTCTTTTCCAACCTGTTCTTTCTCATAGTTTCATATTAAGGACTAAGAAAACTGGGCAGCTGTTGGAGATGCTAGACTCAGGAGCACTAAACACACCAGGAATAAATTAGGAGCATGGTATTAGTAAGTTGTATGCTAATAAGCAGTAAGTGTCTGCTTCCCACCTGCATACACAGTTCACTATCTGTTCAGATTTTTCTTTTCTTATCCTCTTATTTTTCAGTGATTCATATTGTAAAATTTATGGAGCAACCATGCATGAAAGTAGACAAATGACAGTCACCTGGGCTGGTGTTTAGAATCTAATGTCCTTGAAACTCAGATATGCATTGCCTACCACTATTCACTAAGGTCCTGTTATCTAAATTATAAACCTTTTAATATTCCTCCTAAGAAGTTGGCTGAATCTGAAAATCATGAAATAAAATGAGAAGATAAATTACATAAAAGTGGGAAACCTTTTTCTCACAGGTGTATTGGTGAATACAAATGGGAGAATTCCCAAGTGCTGCTATCCCACTGTTTCTTCTCCTCCCAGGAATAGATAGCCTTCGTCTCGTACATGAAAGTCACTTATTTTGTATTAATTAAAGCATTAATTAAACTGTCTTGTCAGTTAACAACTATGCAGCTGGGATTTCATATTGTCCAGTTTTTATGTGCTTTGCAATTTTCAGTGGTTCTGCAACCATAATGAACCTTTCCTGTGCCATGGAAGGAAGACTTAAGGTCTTTGGCTGATAAGTAAATATAATCCACAAGTGAAATTCAAGGACGACTGACACAATCCAATATTTTATTGGGTTCATACTGCTGTCATTGACAGCTGTAGCCCCTAAAAAGTGAGGGGTGACAGTGAGGGAAAAAAAAAAGACACCAATTTCTAGAAATAGAATGGGTCCTTTCTAGAAACAGGCAGTCAAGACAGTTACCTTTTCTGACTAGAGGTCACATCTAGATCTATGGTGATGAATATATCAGCATCACTCTCATCTGTCAAGCCTGTGTGTCTGTAGCTGTGCATGCATTAACAACTTGATCCTTGCTGCTGCCCTGAGAGACAGATATTTTTTTATTATCAACCATTTTGATGAAGAAACTGAGGCTCAGTGAGGGCAAATATGTCACAAAACTGTGAGTGTCAGAGATGGTAAATGTGAAATAGCCCATGTGGACTGCATACACTGGCTTTGAGAAGGGAGAGATGACTTCTATTCAGGAGTGCCAGTGATGTTTCCTAGAGGAGCTGTCACTGAAATGAGCCTTGGGGATCGGATTTGGGAATGTCCAGACATACTTAGGATAGCAGAGACCTGGGGATGGGAAAATATAAAAGGTGCAAAAGGGAATGGAAGAAATAATTAGTATTCCTAGAGTAACTGAGACAGGAGCAAGCATGGGATGACATGGGGAACCTGTGACTGGGGTGTGACAGACTCCTAGCTAATGCTTTACACAGATCATCTCCTTTTATTGTTTGCAAAATCTGTGAGGTTCTCTCTGTTATAGATAAAGAAAAACTGGGCTCAGAGATGTTCAGGGATTTGTTGAGGCTGCACAGCCAGCGAGCAAAGAAGGAAGGATTTGAGTGCATATCTGTCCCACTCTTTCCACTATACTGTGAAATTATGTTAGAAAAGTACACTTTTCTTTAAAAATAATTTCCTGCTGGCATGCCCTGTTCTACTATACTGATTCTTCTGATTTGCCACATTTCTGTATCTCTCTCTCCTCTGTAATGCTTATGATTGTACCAACCACCATTGCCACCCCTGTCAACCCTCTTCTCCCTCTTCCCCAGTCTTTGACTAATAGAAATAAATCTAAAAATCACCAATGAGTAAAAGCCCAAAATAAATGGTTAAGTGGTTGACAGTACCTGCTAGAATGTCACCTTAGGGATGAGATGATAAATACTGCAATAATAATATCTCAGAAATACATGGCTCAGTTTTATGCAACTGATACTCTATTTCATGGCTCCAAAGCATCATTTACATGAGCCAATTTGGATCCTTAATATAGTAAAATGCCTACTGAAAGAAGACTGTGCAGTGTGTGTGCTGTGAGGGTGAAGATTCTTTGTAATGGATCCTAAAATTATCTCTCTGGGTATTCAGGATGGGGAAGCAAATAGTACCTTTCAATTTCATCCATGGCAAAAGTAGTGAATGGCTCAAAAGTTATTTGTACAATTGATGTAGCTGATATTAGAAGAGCATATTCACAGATGAGTTTGAGCAAATTAAAGGCGTGCTATGTTCCTGTTTTCTATAGGGAGAAGGCCATCTTAAACCCAGAGGGCCAAAAAGAAATCATCCAATTCTTCCCCACATGCCTTCCCTGTTCTGCTTCTATCATCCTACCCATTGAAAACTTATGCAGATTTCTTTTTAATGAGGTGATCTCAGAGCACCTTTCTGTTTATGCAACCCCCTACTGGTGGCTCAAAAGGTAAAGGGTCTGCCTATAATGAGGGAGACTGGGGTTTGATCAATCACTGGGTTGGGAAGATCCCCTGGAGAGGGGAATGGCTACCCACTCCAGTATTCTTACCTAAAGAAATCCATGGACAGAGGAGCCTATCAAGCTGCAGTCCATGGGATTGCAGAGTCAGACATGACTGAATAACTAATATACCTCTTTTAAAAAGAACCTGTAATAGGCCAAAACCTCTTTTTACTAGTTTCTTCTAACTGTTGCCCCCCACTCCACCCCCACCCCCCCCACACACACAAGAGGAACTCTCCTCATCTTTGTCTCTGACATACAATTATTTAAAAATCTCACCTCCCCAAAGTCTCTACAACCTGTCCCCTTCTCTCTGCCCACTAGGGTATATAGTTCTGTTCCTATATCCCTATATTTTATGCTGTTCTTTCCTTTCTACCCCTCACTCACTGCCTAATTTAAACCTTTATTTTACTGTATTTTCTCAAATCTTAGTTGTCATAGATTTTTAAAATGCACCATGATTTTATGTCTCACGATGAAAAGAAAAAATACTACAAATAAATTGACAAGCACCATCATTATAGAACACATCCCAAACAGATATTAAAATATGAAAAGAACATGTGTATCTTTAAAATTGACACACAGTTTCTCAACTAAACACTTACAATTGTCTCCTAATCTCTCATACAATTTTATAGGGGGAAAGCAGCCCCTACACAATCAGACCCTGAGTTACGTCTCCTTTTCCTCAGACTGGAGGTGGTAATGAATCAGGTGTAATGTAAACAATGGGAGTTGCAGATGAAGTTTTGCTCAATCATCCATAGCTCACCTCTGCTGTGGGTGCCTGATTCCTAATAGCCCACAGACATAGTTGTCCATGGCCTGGGGTTTGGGGACTCCTGCTTTATAGACATGGTGATAAAGCTGTCTTGTCCAGAATTCCCATGGCATCCTGTGTAAAAATACATACATGCTGCTTTATAATTACCAGCCTATGAATTCCCTTCCAAGGACTTTGAGGAATTTTAGGACAGGCTCCATGTCTTATTGACCTCAATATTCCAGGTCCTTGGCACAGGGCAGGTCCTGGGCTAGATACTACTGAACGCAGATGAGGACTGCATGATGCTCATAGCTTCTGGTAACACCAACCTAGAGGGCAGAGTGGAACCATTTAGTTCAATCATTTGCTCAGCCATGTCTGACTCTCTGTAACCTCATGGACTGCAACATGCCAGGTCTCCCTGTCCATCCACAACTCCTGTAGCTTACTCAAACTCATGTCCATTGAGTTGGTGATGCCATCCAACCATCTCATCCTCTGTTGTCCCCTTTTCCTCCAACCTTCAATCTTTCCCAGCACCAGGATCTTTTCAAATGAGTCAGATCTTCACATCAGATGGCCAAAGTATTAGATCTTCAGCTTCAGCATTAGTTCTTCCAATGAATATTCAGTACTGATTTCCTTTAGGATAGACTGATTGGATCCTCTTGCAGTCCAAGGGACTCTCAAGAGTCTTCTCCAACAGCACAGTTCAAAAGCAGCAATTCTTTGGTGTTCAGCTTTCTTTATAGTCCAACTCTCACATCCATACATGACTACTGGAAAAACCATTGCTTTGACTAGATGGACCTTTGTTGGCAAAGTAATGCCTCTGCTTTTTAATATGCTAAGTTGGTCAATAGCTTTTCTTCCAAGAACCAAGCATCTTTTAATTTCATGGCTTCAATCACCATCTGCAGTGATTTTGGAGCCCAAAAATACAAAGTCTGCCACTGTTTCCATTGCTTCCCCATCTCTTTGCCATGAAGTGATGGGACCGGATGCCATGATCTTAGTTTTCTGAATGTTGAGTTTTAAGCCAACTTTTTCACTCTTCTCTTTTATTTTCATCAATAAGCTCTTTAGTTCTTCTTTACTTTCTGCCATAAGGGTGGTGTCATCTGCATATCTGAGGTTATTGATAGTTCTCCTGGCAATCTTGATTCCAGCTTGTGTTTTATCCAGCCCATTAGAAATTGCTGTTCTCCAGGAATGTTGGTTGCAGAGATTAAAGGAAGCCAACCTCCTGTGGGCAAACTGGCTGAAAGCCTCACAGGCTATAAAGCTCCATGTGTGCCTCACTGTTCTCCAGGACCTCCTTTGGGGATGCTTCTCACATCTCCCTGTCCCTGGTCAGCCCGCCCACTAGTTGTTTTCAGGTGGCTGCCTCAGCACTTTAGTAGGAGCTAAATGCTCTTCCCAGATTTCCATCCAGGGCAGAAGGGGGAGGCCATGGAGAGGGGAAAAAATTTCCTCCTTAATATCTCCATTCTCATTTCTAATAAAAACAGCCCTGCCATGAAGTGCCTGGAGTATAATTGCTTCACTTTGAAATACAACATGTAGCAGCATCAATATTTGATTTTTTAAAAAAGGCTGTGTGAACACTTTTAAATATTAAAGGTAAAGGCAAAGACTCAGATTGCCTTTTCATCTTAGCAGCTGAAGCATTTTAAATGAAAAAAAAAAAAAAAAATGGTGCTAATGAGCAGAATAAGACTGCCCAGCAAATGGTATCAGGTTACAATAAACCAAAATCATTTTGAGGTGGGAGAGGGGAGCAAGGGGTGACGAGCAGTATCTGCACTAGGAAAGTTTTCTGTTCATTATCTCTTTAATGAGAGATATACAGTGCAACCCTGCCAAAGTAACTTACTTCTAGATCATTGTGGGCTGTTTAGCTCCATCAATGAGTTGTCTGGGACAGGATCTGAGGAAACTTCATAAATTAACTATACAACTGCCTAGATAATGAGCCCCATATGTCAATTTCCAGTGATCAAAATACTGCAATTCAATAAAGCACAGTTCTTTTTGTAAGCAAATATACTTTTAATATGGAGAACTGCAGGGTCCTGGTCCTCCTGAGATAACTATGGGCCAGAGTTAATAAAGGCATGGAGTTAATAACTATCTGGAGATATCTCATGGGGTTTGTGTGGCAGAGAGTATCTTCCAAGGACAATAAATCCCTTTATTACATTTCCATTACTGCATCAGTGCAGTAATCTCTGATTTACTTGTAACAAGGAGGCTGGTTATTCCTAAAACTTGGTATTTAATGCTAATAAGTGCTTGCAAGTCAGATAGCTGTGACTGTGTGTGTGTGTGTGTCTTGGGCTCAGGCAATCCAGCAGGAAAGTCAGGAAACTGTGAGGGCTTTAGGACAGGTTTTGGAGAGCTGAGATGACTCAAGCCAGGCAGACAAATACATACATGGGAAAGTCAAGAATATATAGTCTGAGAGCCCTGAAATCATACTTGAATAAAGAAGCTGAGGTTACTACTAGGTAGGTAGTATCAAGTGTGAAATCTGAACTGAAGATGCATGGGCTCTTTTAGGTAAGGTAAGTGAGATTCAATCAAAAAACAGGAGTGCTAGACAGGAAAAGAGTGCAGGATCTAGGCTGGGAAGCAAGAAAATATGCTTGAAATTCATACTGATTTGGAGTTGCCCATACAGTGTATGAAGGACCAGGCACTTAGTGGTGATGGGGGCAAGGGCAACCCAGCCCAATGGGTATCTTTTTAAGAAGTTCCACATTCAGTAGCTCCTTTAAGAGCAAGGGCTTCATGGTCAGGCTTGCTTGATTCTATAATCTACATTCAAGAGTGAAAAGATAACTATTTGATTTTAAATATGGAAGTAGATGGAATAAATTTTTCACAAGTCTCCATGCAGGAGTAGATGATCCTCTGACATGCTGCCCATTCATGTTGGGAAGCTCTGATTTGGAGGGAAAACCCAGATAGGAGAGATGAGTTCACTAGTACCCTTCAGCTTAACTGTAGGGGAGAGGACAGGTAACATAGAGGAAAGAGAACAGCTCTTAGAGTCAGGTTCAAGCTGATTTCTCTGCTCTTACCTGGGTGGTATTGGGCAGGTTGCTCAACTTATCTGAGTTGTAGTTTCCTTAAATTACATTTAATTTGTTTGGCAGTCTATCCATTTCAAAGGCGATGGGAAGATAAATACCAGTTTGCTTATTTTTGCTTGTTTTCTATTTATTTCTCTAAAACCAGAGAGAAGAAAAAATAAAAATCAGGATTCTTTCCCTTGAAGCAATTCTTACCTAGAGAGGAACTTACTTAGGAAAGTAAAGAAAGTGAAAGAGAAAGTGAAGTCATTCAGTTGTGTCTGACTCTATGTGACCCCATGGACTATAGCCTACCAGGCTTCTCCGTCCATGGGATTTTCCAGACAAGAGTACTGGAGTGGGTTGCCATTTCCTTATCCAGGGGATCTTCCCCACCCAGGGATTGAACCCAGGTCTCCCACATTGCAGACAGATGCTTTACCATTTGAGCCATCAGGAAAGCCCCAATTAAGATTGCTGTTAATTTAAATAACTTGGAAATAAATTTGTGGAAAAAGAATATTTCCATAAGTCAAAGGGTTGCAATAATAACACACTAATTGGGGTGTTTATTTAAGGTGAGAAATGGATTGTGCCAAACTCAAATTATTGCCAGAGGTCCCTGATGGGCAACACTGGCAATGCCTATCAATTTTTCTTGTCCTTGAAATGAGATTTTCCTGGTTGTCTAGAAGTTATGGGAGGTGGCTTGACAAAGATTTCCCAGATTTAATTAAAAAAAATCTATTTTTCAGTTTTTGATACTTATCTTGGTCTTTACTAAATTCAACTAATGTACACTGGATATTTACTATCTATAAGTTTTTTTTTTATGTTATGTCATTTAATCATCATAATGATTAGATGAAGATTGGTTAACTATGACTCTATGCTTTTAAAGATGAAAAAAACTGAGGCTCAGGTAGGTTAAGAACTTAAGCAGAGGGACAGCAAATAACAGGAGAGGGGAGCACTATATTCATGCCTTTGGATGGATTCCATGTCTCACATTCTTTATTGTATTTCATTTCTCTTCCTCAGTGATTTCTGGATTTGATCCTCTTAGATTTTTAAAATAATCTTTAAATTTGGGAATAAATTTAAGTTTAGGTTTAGGGAAAAGTTGCAAAGAGAGTATAGAGAGTTCTTGTATATCCCCACCCAAATTTCTTTAATGTTAACATCTTATATAACCACTGTAAACTTGTCACAGCTAAGAAATTAACATTGGTACATCACTACTAACTAAACTATAGGTTTTATTTGGATTTCATCAGACTTTCCACTTGTGCCATTTTTCTGTTACAGAACACAATCCAGGATCAGTGTGGTTCAGTTGCACAGTCATGTCTGACACTTTGCAAACCCATTGACTGTAGCATGCCGGGCTACCTTATTCATCACCAACTTCCAAAGCTTGCTAAATTGCATGTCTATCAAGTCGGTGATGCCATGCAACCTTCTCACCCTCTGTCATCCCCTTCTACTTCTGCCTTCAATCTTTTTCCAGCATCAGAGTCTTTGCAATGAGTCAGATCTTCGCATCAGGTGGCCAAAGTATCAGAGCTTCAGCTTCAGCATCAGTCCTTCCTGTGAATGTTCAGAGCTGATTTTCTTTGGGATTGACTGGTTTGATCTCATTGTTGTCCAAGGGACTCTCAGGAGTCTTCCCCAACACCACAGTTAAAAAGCATCAATTCTTTGGCTCTCAGCTTTCTTTATGATCCTACTTTCACATACATACATGACTACTGGAAAAACCATGGCTTTGACTAGGTGGACCATTGGCAGCAAAGTAATGTCTCTGCTTTTTAATATGTTGTTTAAGATTGTCATAGCTTTTCATCCAGGAGCAAAAGACTTATAATTTCATGGCTGCAGTCAACATCTGTAGTGATTTTGGACCCCAAGAAAATAAAAGTGTCAAAGTTTCCATTGTTTTCCTGCCTATTTGCCATGAAGGGACAGGACAAGATTCCATGATCTTCATTTTTTGATTGTTGAGTTTTAAGCCAGCTTTTTCACTCTCTTTTCCTTTCATCCAGAGGCTTTAGTTCCTCTTCACTTTCTGTCATAAGGGTGGTGTCATTTGCGTACCTGAGGTTATTGATATTTCTCTGTGAAATCTTAATTTCAGCTTATGCTTCATCCAGTCTGGCATTTCACATGATGTACTATGCACATAAGTTAAATAAGCAAGCTGACAATACACAGCCTTAACATACTTGTTTCTCAATTTGGAACCAGTCCTTTGTTGCATGTCAAGTTCTAACTGTTGCTTCCCGACCTGCGTACAGGTTTCTCAGGAGGCAGGTATGGTGCACTGGCATTCCCATATCTTTCAGGATTTTCCAGTTTATTGTGATCCACACAGTCAAAGCTTTAAGCGTAGTCAATGAAGCAGAAGTAGATATGCTTTTGGAATTATCTTGCCTTTTCTATGATCAAATGGATGTTGGTAATTTGATCTCTGGTTCCTCTGCCTTTTCTAAATCCAGCTTGAACATCTGGTTCATGTACTGTTGAAGCTTCACTTGGAGAATTTTGAGCATTACTTTACCAGCGTGTGAGATGGGGGGAAATTGTGCAGTAGTTTGAACATTCTTTGGCATTGCCTTTCTTTGAGATTGTAATAAAAATTGTCATTTTCCAGTCCTGTGGCCACTGCTGAGTTTTCCAAATTTGCTGGCATACTGACTGCAGCACTTTCACAGCATCATCTTTTAGGATTTGAAATAGCTCTAATTCCATCACTTCCACTAGCTTTGTTCATAGTGATGCTTCATAAGGCTTAATGGACTTTGCACTCCAAGATGTCTGTTTCTAGGTGAGTGATCATACCATTGTGGTTATCTGGGTCATGAAGATCTTTTTTGTATAATTCTTCTGTGTATTCTTGCCACCTCTTCTTAACAGCTTCTGCTTCTGTTAGGTCCATAGCATTTCTGTCTTATTGATCCCATCTTTGCATGAAATGTTCCCTTGGTATCTCTAATTTTCTTGAATAGATCTCTAGGCTTTCCCTTCTATTGTTTTCCTCGATTTCTTTGCATTGGTCACTGAGGAAGGCTTTCTTATCTCTCCTTGCTATTCTTTGAAACTCTGCATTCAGATTGATATGTCTTTCTTTTTCTCCTTTGTCTTTAGCTTCTCTTCATTTATCAACTATTTGCAACACCTCCTCAGATAACCATTTTGCCTCTTTGCATTTCTTTTTCTTGGGGATGGTTTTGAGCACTGCCTCCTGTACAATGTTACAAACCCCTATCCATAGTTCATCAGACACTCTATCTATCAGATCTAATCCCTTGAATCTATTTGTTGCTTCCACTGTATAATTGTAAGGGATATGATTTAGGTCATACCTGAATGATCTAGTGGTTTCCCCTACTTTCTTCAATTTAAGTCTGAATTTTACAATAAGGAGTGCATGATCTGAACCACAGTCAACTTCTGGTCTTGCTTTTGCTGACTATATCGAGCTTCTCCATCTTTGGTTACAAATATATAATCAGTCTCATTTTGGTATTGATTATCTGGTGATGTCCATGTGTAAAGTCATCTCTTATATTGTTGGAAGAGGGTTTTACTATGACCAATGCATTCTCTTGGCAAAACGTTTTTAGCCTTTACTCTGTTTCATTTTGTACTCCAAGGTCAAACTTACCTGTTACTCCAGGTATCTCTTGACTTCTTACTTTTTCATTCAAGTTCCCTATGATGTAAAGGACATCTTTTTTGGTGTTAGTTCTAGGAGGTCTTGTAAGTCTTCATAGAACTATTCAACATCAGCTTCTTCAGCACTAGTGGTTGATTAGCATCATTGTTTTTGAGATTGCACCAAAGTACTGCAATTGGACTCTTTGTTGACTATAAGGACTACTTCATTTCTTCTAAGGGTTTCTTGCCCACAGTAGTAGATATAATGGTCATCTGAATTAAATTTACCCATTCCATTTCATTTTAGTTCACTGATTCCTAAAATATTGATGTTCACACTTTCTGTCTCCTGTTTGATCACTTCCAATTTACCTTGATTGATGGACCTAATGTTTCAGGTTCCTATGCAATATTGTTTTTTACAACCTTGGGCTTTACTTCCATTACCAGTCACATCCACTACTGGGCATTGTTTTCACTTTGACTCAGCCTTTTCATCCCTTCTGAAGCTATTTCTCCACTCTTCTCCAGTGGCGTATTGGACACCTACTGACCTGGGGAATTCATCTTTCAGTATCATGTCTTTTTGCCTTTTCATACTGTTCATGGGGTTCTCAAGGCAAGACTACTGAAGTGGTTTGCCATTCCCTTCCCTTATGGTCCCTTCCCAGTGGACCACATTTTGTCAGAACTCTCTACCATGACCTGTCCATCTTGGGTGACCCTACATTACATGGCTCATAGTTTTATTGAGTCAGACAAGGCTGTGGTCTAAGTGACTATGAGTTTTAATTTGTTTCAAATTCATTTGGGAGATGGTTGGCATAGGGATAAATTTAAAAGCTAATATTTTTGTATGCTATACTCACTTGTAAAGATAAACTAGATTTTTGCTTGTTTTTTTTTTTTAATTTTGATTTTGGTAGAAGCAATTCTGAAAACTTATTGCAAATGATAGTTTCATTTTGTCTAGGAATGTTGGCTTGCTTTTACTGTGGCAATGCGGGTTTGAAATTTGGATTCAGCTTTCAAAAGTAACTCTCCATCACTGTCTTCTTTCAAGAATGGAAAATTTCAAGTCAATTTTGGGCGTTTGTATTCACTGCACCAAACATTTCTGAAGTTTCCACACTTGCCTATAAATAAGATATTCCATCATCTTTAAAATGTCAAATCTTCTGATAAATTGAATTTCATAAAATATTGCTCTATTGATCTTAGTGTATAACTTTCTATTGAAAACTTCTGACTGGGACATTTCTTTTGTGTACTTACACAGATAGAGACATTTATGATGTCAGGTCCCTAACTCTAAATTTAGAGCCTGGCACTACATCAAATCCAAACTGATCATAGGGACCTTTTCCTCATTGCTGCCACATTAACTTTGTAGTCAAATTTCTTTAATGTTTTCAAAATAATGTAGAGATGAGCCCTGTGAATCTACAGTGTGGCTAGTACATAGTACATAGCAGGCATGTAATTTGTGTTTCCTTTTGTCCTAGAACAAAAGAAAGTCAAACTTGTCTCAGAACTCAATTTTGAGAGATCATTGCATTTACAAAAAGGTTATTGAGGAAAACTGATGACAGGACCAGACTGAACAGGGAAAATTCAAAGCAAACTCTTTCTCTCCATACCAACTTTCCCAGGGCTGCTCTCAAAATAGTCTGCAGTTATGTACAGGTTCTTTTTCAATTTTTTTTTAAAAACAAATAACATTTTCATATCTTTATACTGCATTTCATCTGTTCTTGCCATTTTTTAGAGCAACTCAATGAGAAAATATTATTTTATTGTTGTTGTTGTTCAGTCACTCAGTCATATCCAACTCTTTGTGACCTGATGGACTGTAGCATGCCAGGCTTCCATCCCTGTCCTTCACTATTTCTCGGAGTTTGCTCAAACTCAGGTCTGTTGAGTCAATGATCCCATCCAACATATCATCCTCTGTTGCCCTCTTCTCCTGCCCTCAGTCTTTCCCTGCATCAAGTTATTTTCCAATGAGCTGGCTCTTTGCATTGGGTGGCAAAAGTATAGGAGCTTCAGCTTCAGCATCTGTCTACCAATGAATATTCAGAGTTGATTTCCTTTAGGATTGACTGGTTTGATCTCCTAGCTGTCCAAGAGATTCTCAAGAGTCTTCTCCAACACCACAGTAAGAAAGCATCAATTCTTCAGTGCTCAGCCTTCTTTATGGCCCAAATCTCACATCTGTACATGACTGCTGGAAAAGCCATAGCTTTGACTTTATGGACCTTGTCAGCAAAGTGATATCTATGCTTTTAATATGTTGTCTAGTTTTGTCACAGCTTTTCTTCCAAGGAACAACTGTTTTTGTTTGTTTGTTTTATTTTGATTTGTTTTTTAATTTCATGGCTGCAGTCACTGTCCACAGTGATTTTGGAGTCTAAGAAGATAAAGTCTGTCACTGTTTCCATTTTTCCCCATCTATTTGCCCTGAAGTTATGGGACCAAATACCATGATCTTCATTTTTGTCTGTTGAAGATTAAGCCAGATTTTTCACTCTCCTCTTTCACTTTCATCAAGAGGCCCTTTAGTTTTTCTTCAGAAAGTGATATCACTTTTTTAGAGTGATATCATCTGCATATCTGAGGTTATTGATATTTCTCCCAGCAGTCTTGATTCTAGCTTGTGCTTCATCTAGCCCAGCATTTTGCATGATGTACTCTGCATATAAGTAAGCAGGGTGACAATGTACAGCTTTAACATACTCATTTCCCAATTTTGAACCAATCCATTGTTCCATGTTCTATTCTAACTGTTGCTTCTTGGCCTGCATACAGGTTTCTCAGGAGGCAGGTATGGTGGTCTGGTATTCCAATCTATTTCAGAATTTTCCACAGTTTTTTTTTGCGATGCACATAGTCAAAGGCTTTAGCGTAGTCAATGAAACAGAAGTAGACGTTTTTCTGGAATTCCTTTGCTTTTTCTATGATCCAATAGATGTTGCCAATTTGATCTCTGGTTCCTCTGCCTTTTCTAAGTCCAGCTGTACATCTGGAAGTTTTGTTTCACATACTGTTGAAGCCTAGTTTGAAGTATTTTGAGCATTACCTTGGTAGCATGTGAAATGAGTGCAATTGTGCAGTAGTTTGAACATTCTTTGGCATTGCCTTTATTTGGTATTGGAATGAAAACTGACCTTTTCCAGTCCTTTGGCCACAGCATCATCTTTTAGGATTTGAAATAGCTCAACTGACTAGTATTAATATTTAGCTTGTTCATAATATTTTAAAAGGGTGAATGGCTTTCTTTGGAATACTACCCCAGGATCCATGGAATGCTAGAGGGATGGGAGCACTAAAAGGGGAGCTTTTCCACCGTTAGCCAAACGGTGTCCTTCATCCAACATACTATGCTGTCTCCATGCTCTTTATTCACTGGGGTGGACTGATGTGCTTCAGGGCAACCTCAAGAGCAAACTCCTGTGGGTGGCCCACACATAGATGTGGGGTTGAAACCACAGCTGTACTCCAGGGGACATGCAGCTAAGGAAGAAAAGCTGAAATCACTTCTCAGTTGCCCAAATAATGAACTGAAACCCCTGTGACTGGCCTTGTAAACTCATTGCCTACAGAAGATCTGAATGGACAATGAATGCTCTTGCAACCAAGATGCAAATAGCTTTACGCTTTAGCATTTGTGGACTGTGTGGGCACATACACATGGGGGTTGGGCCAGGACAGAGTCAGAGTTGCCCCCATAACACCAACAGCAGGTCCAGATCCTTGATTGTTGCAATCCTGATACTTGACTTCAATGGAATCTATGCTGGTGGCCTGGTGAAAATAACACCTACAGTCAATTGCTGATAAACCATAGTTAAGGTGGGACTGAGAGAAGTCCCAACAATAGTATAATCTGAGAGCTCACACAACAAGTGAAAGGTGACAACAGAATATACCCACAGTTGAGCAGCTCCACAGAAGGAATACTCAACACCTTCCCTCCCAGCTGGAGCCCCGGTTTCACTTACCTATCACTGCAGATCAGAAACACAAGGAAACTGTTATGAAGGCTTATACTCCAACAACTAGGGAGCAGAACCCACCTCTGACAGGGAAGTGACAACCACATAGTGAAAGAAGAGGTCCTGCTCAATACCCAGAGCAGGCTTGGGTCAGCACAATATGTCATGCCTCCTACAAAGGAGATAATGGCCAGCATAGACTGAGTAAAGAGGTGGCAGACATCAATATCATAAAAAAAACCTCGGACCAAAAAATATTAAACCCATGTAGGCTACACAGATATGTTCCCACATAAAATAGCCTTCCAAGGCAGTCTGAAGATCTGATATCAGGCAGGACAACCCCAGAGCATTTAACGTTGAAGACTAACAGATCTTGAGTGCACGAACTCCACAGGGCTGGGTGAAAAAGAAACTCCACTCTTGGAGGATGCACACAAGTTCTCATGTACACTGGAACCCAGCACAAAGCAGTATCTGCATAGGAACCTGGGCTAAGGGTCTTAGGGGTTCTCCTGGTGAGGTGAAAAGCAACTATCACCTACTGTGAGGGCAAGGACACTGGTAGCAGAAGCTCCAGAGAATATTGATCAGAGTGAGATCTCCTAGAGGTCCACATTTCAGCATCAAGACCAGGCCACCCCTAAACCTGCAGGCTCAAGAGCTAGAAAGCCTCAGACCAAAAAACCACCAAGACAGGAACAGAGCCCCACCCATCAGAAGACAGGCTGTCTAAAGTCATACAGAGTTCACAGCCACCTCAAAACACACCATTTGACACTTCTCTGCCTATCAGAGGGACAAGATCCAGTTCCACCAATGAAAGGGCAGGAACCAAGAAGGCTACACAAGCCCCTGGATCAACCTCACCTAGCAGGAAGCAGACATCAGAAGCAAGAGGAATTATGATGCTGCAGCCCATGGAAAGTAGACCGCAAACACCAAAATTCAGACAAATGAGTCAACAGAGAAATATGCTGCAAGCAAAGGAACAAGGTAAATATGTGCAAGAATAACCAAATGAAGCAGAGATAGGCAATGTATCTGAAAACAAATTCAAAGAAATAATAATAAAGATGATCCAAAATCTCAGAAAAAGTGTGAAAGCACAGAGAGTTAAGATACAAGAAAAGTTGAACAAGAAGTTAGAAAATTTAAAGAACAAACCAACAGAGATAAACAATACAATAACTGGCATGAAAAAATATACTAGAAGGAGTTAATCACAGAATAACTGAGGCAAAAGAATAAGTGAACTGGAGACAGAGTAGTGGAAATCATTGCCACAAAATAGGATAAAGAAAAAAGAATGAAAAGAAATGAGGACAGATTCTCTCAGAGATTTCTGGGACAATATCAAATGCATTAATATTTGCATTATATTGGCCCCAGAAGGACAGAGCAAGAGAAAGGGTCTGAAGTGGTTATAATCAAAAACTTCCCTAACGTGAGAAAGAAAATAGTCAAGTCCAGGAAGTGCAGAGTCCCATACAGGACAAACCCAAACAGAAACAAGTTAAGACACATATTAATCAAGCTAACAAGAATTAAACACAAAGAAAAAATATTAAAAGCAGCAAGGGAAAAATCAGCTAATAACATACAAGGGAATCCCCATAAGGTTAACAGCTGATCTTTCAACAGAAATTCTGTAGGCCAGAGTGGAGTGGCAGAATATATTTCAAGTGATGAAAGAGAAAAACCTACAACCAAGAAAACTCGGTACCCCCAGATGAGCTTTCGGAGAAGGCAATGGCGCCCCACTCCAGTACTCTTGGCTGGAAAATCCCAGGGATGGGGGAGCCTTGTGGGCTGCCATCTATGGGGTTGCACAGAGTCAGACACAACTGAAGCAACTTAGCAGCAGCAGTAGCAGCAGCAGACCAGCTTTGCAACAAATGCTAAAGAAACTTCTCTCATCAGGAAATACAAGAGAAGGAAAAGACTTAAAAAACAATTTAAAATGGTAATAGGAATATAAATATTGATAATACCTTAAATGTAAATGGATTAAATATTCCAACTAAAAGACACAGAATGGCTCAATGGATACAAAAATAATATCTGTATATATGCTATCTGTGAGACCCATTTCAGACCCAGGGACACATACGGATTGAAAATGAGGGGATGGAAAAAGATACTCCATGCAAATGGAAATCAAAAGAAAGCTGGAGTAGCAATACTTTTATCAGACTAAATAGACTTTAAAATAAAGACTGTTAAAATAGACAAAGAAAGAACACTACATAATGATCAAGGGATCAATCCAAGAAGATATAAAAAGTCTATATAGGAGCACCTCAAAACATAAGGCAAACATTAATATGAAATAATAACATATATAATAGTAATGTATATAATGTATATACATATAAATGTATATAATTACAGTAATAATAATAAAGCAAATCCATAAAAGGAGAAACCAACAGCAACACAATAGTGGATGAGTTTAACACCAACTTAGGCCAATGGAAATGTCCTCCAGACAGAAAATTATTAAGGAAACACAGATTGCAAATAATACATTAGACTTAATGTATAGACTTAATTGATATTTAAGTAGACTTAATTGATATTTACAGGATATTTCATATAGAAGTAGCAAAACACACTTTCTTCTTGAGAGCACGTAAAACTTTCTTCAGGACAGATTACATGATGGGTCACAAAAAAATCCTTGAAGTTTCAGATAATTGAAATCATCTCAGGGATCTTTTCTGGCCACAAGGCTATGAGGTTAGATATCAGTTATTGGGGGGAAAATAAATCTTAATAAACACAAACACATGGAGGCTAAACAGTGTGTTACTAAATAACCAAGAGATCACTGAAGAAATCAAAGAGGAAATAAAAAATCCCTAGAGACAAATCACTGTGAAAAGATGATGAACCAAAATGCATGGGATGCAGTAAAAGCAGCTCTAAGAGGAAAGTTTATAGCAATACAATCCTACTTCAAGAGGCAAGAAAAAATCTCAAATAAATAACCTAACCTTATAGCTAAAGCAATTAGAGAAATAAAAAACAAAAACCCAGTTAGAAGAAGGAATGAAATCCTAAAGATCAGATCAGAAATAAATGAAAAGAAATGAAGGAAACAATAGCAAAGATCAATAAAACTAACAGCTGGTTCTTTGAGAAAATAAGCAAAATTTATGAACTGTTACCAGGCTCATCAAGAAAACAAGAGAGAAAACTCAAATCAATCAAATTAGCAATAAAAAAAAAAAGGAAAATGTACAACTAATACTACAGAAATGCAAAGGATCATAAGAGACTACTAGAAGCAACTATATGCCAATAAAATGGACAACTTGGAAGAAATGGATAAATTCTTAGAAAAGTATAACTTTCCAAGACTGAACCAGAAGAAAATAGAACCTATGAATAGATCAATCATAAGTACTAAAATTGAAATGGGGATCAAAGATCTTCCAACAAGCAAAAGTTCAGGGCCATGTGGGTTTAAAGGTAAATTCTATCAAATATATAGAAAAGAACTAGCACCTATTGTTCTCAAACTCAAACAAAAAATTTCAGAAGACAGAACACTCCCAAACTTATTCTACAAGTCCACGACCACCTTGACACTAAAATGAGACAGTTCAGTTCAGTTCAGTCACTCAGCTGTGTCCAACTCTTTGCGACCCCATGAATCGCAGCACGCCAGGCCTGCCTGTCCATCACCAACTCCCAGAGTTCACTCCAACTTCCGTCCATTGAGTGGGTGATGCCATCCAGCCATCTCATCCTCTCTCGTCCCCTTCTCCTCCTGCCCCCAATCCCTCCCAGCATCAGAGTCTTTTCCAATGAGTCAACTCTTCGCATGAGGTGGCCAAAGTACTGGAGTCTCAGTTTCAGCATCATTCCTTCCAAAGAAATGCCAGGGCTGATCTCCTTCAGAATGGACTGGTTGGATCTCCTTACTGTCCAAGGGACTCTCAAGAGTCTTCTCCAACACCACAGTTCAAAAGCATCAATTCTTCGGTGCTCAGCCTTCTTCACAGTCCAACTCTCACATCCATACATGACCACAGGAAAAACTATAGCCTTGACTAGACGGACCTTTGTTGGCAAAGTAATGTCTCTGCTTTTTAATATGCTATCTAGGTTGGTCATAACTTTCCTTCCAAGGAGTAAGAGTCTTTTAGTTTCATGGCTGCAGTCACCATCTGCAGTGATTTTGGAGCCCCCCAAAAATAAAGTCTGACAAAGACATCACAAAAAAATAAAATAAAATTATAGGAGCAATATTACTGATGAAAACAAATTTTAAAATCCTCAACAAAATTGTAGCAAGCATAGTCCAAAAACACATAAAAAGGATCATGCATCATCATCAAGTTGTCTTTATCCCAGGGATGCAGGCATTCTTCAAAATCCACAAATCAGTCAATGTGATATACCATGTTAACAAACTGAAGGATAAAAACCATATGACCATCTCAGTAGATGCAGACAAAGCTTTTGACAAAATTCCATACCCATTTATAATAAAAACTCCCTGGAAGTGGACATTGAGGGAACCTACCTCAACATAATAAATGCCATATATGACAAACTCACAATCAACACTATTCTCAGTGGTGAAAACCTGAAAGCATTTTCTCTAAGATCAGGAATAAGACAAGGGTGTTCACTCTTGCTACTATTGTTCAATGTAGTGTTGCATGTCCTAGCCATGACAATAAGAGAAGAAAAAGAAATAAAATGGATCCAAATTTGTAAAGAAGTAAAACTGTCAATTTACAGATGTCATGATCCTATACTTAGAAAAGCCTTGAAGTGCCACCAGAAAATTTATAGAGCTAATCAATGAATTTAGTAAAGTTGCAGGATACAAGAGTAATGCACAAGAATTTCTTGCATTCCTATACACTAACAAAGAAAAATGATAAAGTGAAATTAAATAGTCCTACATAGCATTGCAACCAAAAGAATAAAATACCTTCGAATAAACTTACCTAAAGAGACAAAAGACCTGTATGCTGATAACTATAAGACACTAATGAAAGAAATCAAGGATGACACACACAGATGGAGAGATATATTATGCTTTTGGATTGGAACAATCAATATTGTGAAATGACTAATACTGAAAGCAATCTGCAGATTTAATACAATCTGTATCAGATAACCAAAGGCATTTTTTCACAGAACTAGAACAAAATTTTTACAATTTGTGTGGAAATATGAAAGATTCCAAATAGACAAAGCTATCTTGAGAAAAAATTAAAAAACAAACAAACAAAAAAACAGAGCTGAAGAATTCAGGTTCTCTGACTTAAGACTATACTACAAAGACAGTCATTAAGACATGGTACTGGCACAATACCAGAAATAGAGATTAATGAAACAGGAAAGAAATCCCAGAGACAAACTGATACACCTAATGGGTACCTGATATTTGCCAAAGGAGGCAAAAATGTGCAACGAATAAAAGGTAGTCTTAAATACATAGTGCTCAGAAAACTGGACAGCTACATGTAAAAGAATGATATTAAAACACTTCTTAACTGCAAGTAGGAAAATGAAATAAAAATGCATTAAATACCTAAATATAATGTCAGAGAATGAAACTTTTAGAGGAAAACATAGAACACTCTTTGACATACAAATATTTAACATAATCACAGGAAGATCCTCTTTGACCCCCCCGCCCCCCCTTCTAGAGTAATGGAAATAAAGATAAAATAAACAAAGGGGTCCTAATTAAATTTAAAAGCTTTTGCACTGAAAAGTAAGCCATAAAACAAACAAACAAACAAAAAACAGCCCTCAGAATGGGAGAAAATATTTGCAAATGAAGCAACTGACAAAACATTAATCTTTTAAATATACTAAAAAACTCATGTAGTTCAATATCAAATAAACAACCCAATAAAAAATGAGTGACCTAAATAGATATTTCTCCAAAGAAGACATACAGCTGACCAACAAATACACAAAAAGGTGCTCAAAATCACTAATTACTAGAGAAATGCATATCAAAAGGACAATGAGATATCACCTCACATTGGCTAGAACGGCCATCATTAAAAAATCTACAAACAATAAATGTTGGAGACAGTGTGGAGATAAGGGAAGCTCCTACACTGTTGGTGGCAATATAAATTAGTTTAAAAAACTAAAAATAGAGCTACCATATGATCCAGCAGTCTCATTCCTGGGCATATATCCAGAGAAAACCATAATTTGAGAAGATGCATGCACCCAACCTAAATGTTAATCAACAGAGGAATAGATGAAGAAGATGTAATACATATATACAGTACAACACTGCTCAAGCATAAAAAAAGAATGCAATAATGCCACTTGCAGCAACATGAGTGGACTTGAAGATTGTGGTATTGAATGAAGTAAGTCAGACAGAAAGACAAAAGTCATATGATATTGCTTATATATGAAATCTTAAGAGTACAAATGAACTTATTTACAAAATGGAAATAGAGTACCAAATTTAGAAAACAAACTTATGGTTACCAGGGGGCAACTGGGGAAGGGATAACTTGGGAGACTGGCATTGACATATACACACTACTATATATAAAATAGATAACTAATAAGAACATACTTAATAGCACAGGGAATTTTTCAATACTTTGTAATGACCTAAATGGGAATGTAATCTAAACAAGAGTGAATATATGTGCATATATAACTAACTCACTTTGCTGTATAGCAGAAACTGACAAAACATTGTAAATCAACTATACTCCAATTAAAAAAAATTAATTTAAAAACAACACATATTGTCTAACCTAAGTAAATCTCAAGGATTTCACATGTAGTCAAAGAAAATATTAACTGGATATCTTACATGTGTTTTTAAATCCATGGACATCTCATTTTGAATAAATATCAACTTATATTTGGAAATACTTGATATTAGTTTATATTTCATAAAAGTTATAGTTGAGAAAGTAGATTCATACTCCTAAATTGTAAGCATACTTAGAAATTTCCCAATAACTGAATTGAGTGTAAGGTTTTATTTGAATCTCCCCGGGACCCATCAATTGTATGTGTCTTGTCAACATGTGTCAAGTTCAGTGTGAGGTTTACAGGCAACTCTCCCAGGACTCCACTGACATCAGAGGAGGACCAGTGGCACAATCTGCAAGTCCTCCAGATTCAGTGTTTTCTGGAAGTCAGGCATAGCTGGCTGGCTTGTGGGCTTGGCAGTTGATTGGGTAACAGGACCAAATCTATTTTAGAACAGGACCACTCAAGATGACACAGACAGTAAAGTCTTACAGGATTTCACACTTGGTTAGGTTTTATTCCATCATTAGATGATATTAGATGATATCATTTAGATGATATTGCAGAAAACACACCTTGACCACATAATAATGGTCGTGATAGCTGTAAAATCACATCTAACATCTTTATACAAAGGAAATAGTCCAGTGCTTAATCATTTGTTCATGTTGAAGCTTTAAAGCATTGACGTTTTCCCAAGGCCTTGTGGTAAGGAATGGGAGGCCAAGGCTGAGCTGTTTTTGCTTTTGCTCCGGAGGCAGAATCAATAAACAGACAATCATTGTAGAATGTGCTAGAAGATTTGATGGAGGGAATCACAGAAGTGAGGCTTCCAGCTCCAGCTGTGTAGGGAGGAAAATACGGGGAAATTTCCTCAGAGAAAGTAACCTATGATGAGACTGTTGATGAAACAGAAGCTCTGAAGTCTCATGTTGTCAGGTCAAAGAGTTGAGGGGAGACGGGTCCTGGGAGTCATGAACTCCATTTCCCACCTCCTACAAGCTGCAGTCATGCATCAGTTGTTTGAACTGGGTACTTTTGATTCACAAAATCAAAAACATAGATAGAGAGTTTGTGGCAGGAAGTGCTGAATCTGGAGTTATAAGGAAACTGAAAACCATTAAGTGGTCAGAGCCAGGGAGGGTTTAAAAATGGAGAGAGGTCTAGGGGCAGGTAGTGACAGACCTTGCTTTCCATTTTACAAAACTGGGGGAAATATTAGTAGTGGCTGGATTGAGAGCCCTGCTGAGGGTTTGGCATTTCAGGTTTCCTGCCTATCTAGCAGCCTCCTCTGTCCTCTACCCTCCAAGACAGGATTCTGGCCTTCAGATGAACACTAAATGGTTTTATAATTTTAAAAATTAAATTACTCCACAAATAATTCATTACAAATTCTGTGTCCATGAGCTGTATTAATAGTGATTAAGAAACCAGTGCTCTCAGATTCAATTAGCAAAACATCAAGGATTCACAGAAGGTTATACTGGAAAACTGAGGAAAATATGCGGGTATGCAAATGCGACCTACCTAAAGGTGCTGTAGAGGAGCTTGAAAAATGCCTCCCCTTCAGCAAGTGCTTTCCTTGTATTGCCATTTTCTTTTTAGGTGACAAATGCAGCTGATGATGAAGCCAGTGGAACTTTAGGCTTGGACTCAGACTCTTAAGTCAGGATTCTCAGACTTGCCTGTTGAATTACTGCTTGTGAATTTATAGATTACTCAGCCCCACTTCTGGTGATTCAGGTTCAAGGAGTTCAGATATGGGGCTTAGAAATCTATAGCTTAAAAAGTAACTCATATGACTCTTGTCATAAGACAAGTTTGGGGAATGTGCTCCAAGTAGAAACTGGAGCTGATCATGGCTGTAAAATGCCATCTGTGGGGATGGATGATGATGGGACATGAGGATGCCATTTACTAATCCTTTCTGGTTTGTCTTTGCCATACATAATGTAGAAAAGACTATGTCTCTCTGTGGATTCTGAATGAGTAGTAGTTTAATCCAGTAAACATGAAAACAAGAAGAAGGCATCATGACTTGCTAATTAATTCTCTCTCTTTTATATAAATAAAAGAAAACAGATAGCTTTGGGAATATAATCATAGAATCCAACCTGGATTTCTGGAACAGTCTTGGTATTCTTGCCAATAAAACCTTCTTTGACAAGAAAAGGGGAGAGTTTGTGACTTAAATGTCTTCCTGGCTCATAGAATTTTTAGGACCAAAAAAAAAAAAAAAAAGACATTGGAGAGAGTGGAGTCTAATATCTTCACAGTGTGGATGAAAGTCTGCTGACTCAGACAGATGAGGCATTTGCCCAAGATCACTCAAGTGATGAAATGAGCTATCTAAAGACAGGAAAAGTGACACCATGTTTCCTGAATCTTGGCTTCTGGCTTCCAGTGCCTCCTTCTGGCACAACTATAGCCTCTAAGATACTCTCATTATATGGCTACAATATGCTAGAGAACAGGGAAGGAAGGAAGAGCTGCAATTTATTTCAATAAATACTAAATAAGAACCTAATATATCACAGGAATTTGGTGGCATGATAGATATATTGTTGTTGTTTAGTCAGTAGGTCATCTCCTAATCTTTGTGACCCCATGAACTGCAGCACAACAGGCTCCCCCGTCCTTCACAATCCCCTGGAGTTTGCTCAAATTCATGTCCATTGAGTTGGTGATGCTATCTAACCATCTCATTCTCTGCCACCACCTTCTACTTTTGCCTTCAATCTTTCCCAGTATCAGGGTCTTCATCTGTTCACGTCAGATGGCCAAAGGATGGGAGCTTCAGCTTCAGCATCAGTCCTTCCAATGAATGTGAAAGTGCAAGTCTCCAGTTGTGTCTGACTCTTTGTGACCCCATAGACTATACAATCCATGAAACTCACCAGGCCAGAATACTGGAGTGAGTAGCCATTTCCTTCTCCAGGGCATCTTCTCAACCCAGGAATCAAATCCAGGACTCCTGCATTGGAGGCAGATTCTTTACCAGATGAGTCATCAGGGAAGACCTTCCAATGAATATTCAGTGTTGATTTTCTTCAGAATTTACTGATTTGATCTCCTTACAGTCCAAGGGACTCTCAAGAGTCATCCCCAGCACCACAATTTGAAGGCATCAATTCTTCAGCACTCAGCCTTCTTTATGGTTCAACCCTCACATCTGTACATGACTACTGGAAAAACCATAGATTTGACAAGAAAAGGGAAAAACCATAGGACTTTGTCATCAAAATGATGTCTCTTCTTTTTAACGTGCTTTCTAGGCATGACAAATATACAGATGCATAAAATAAGACTGCTGTCCTTTAGATCACAAAGGCATGTAAATGAATAACTGAAATATAGTGGGACAGACGCTAAGCAGAAATGTATGTAGAACAGTGGTAACTCCAGAGAGGAAAAAATGAACTTCTTGAGAAATCAGAAAGTCTCAGAGGGCTTTGAGTTAGAAGTTAAAATTCATCATCCTGATGAAAGAAATAGCACATCTGGCAGAAAGCAAATGTTCAAGAGACTGGAGGAGAGAAAACTCTAAAGTAGATGTCATAAACATTTTCTGTGAAGAGCAAGGAAATAAAAATTTTAGACTTTGTAGGTCATAGGTTTTCTGCTGCAACTGCTCTAATCTTTCAGCCACAGAAAATGTGCAAACAAATGGGCACATCCCTGCTTTAGGCTGTGCTTTGTTACTCAGTTTTGTCTGACACTTTATGACTCATTTCAGGCAAAAATACTGAAGTGGGTTGCCATTTCTTCCTCCAAGGGATATTCCCAACCCATGGATTGAATCTGCATCCCCTGTGTCTCCTGCTTTACAGGTGGGTTCTTAACCTGCTGCATCATCAGGGAAGCCCATAAAATTAGGCAGTTAGCCAGATTTGGCCAGTGGGATATAGTTTGCATGCCACTCTAAAGTATATAAGTAGTTAACAATGAAAAGTATGACAAAAGAGGAATCCATTTAGCTTCAGTTCAGTTCGGTTCAGTTGCTCAGTCATAGCCAACTCTTTGCAACCCCATGGACTGCAGTATACCAGGTTTCCCTGTCCATCACCAACAACCAGAGCTTGCTCAAACTCATGCCCATTGAGTCAGTGATGCCATCCAACCATCTCATCCTCCGTCATTCCCTTCTTCTCCTGCATTCAATCTTACCCATCATCAGGGTCTTCTCTAATGAGTCAGTTCTTCACATCAGGAGGCCAATGTATTGGGGCTACAGGTTCAGCATCAATCCTTCCAATGAATATTTAGGACTGATTTCCATTAGGGTTGATTGATTTGGTCTCCTGGCAGTCCAAGGGATTCTTAAGAGTCTTCTCCAACACCACAATTCAAAAACATCATTTTTTTGGTGCTCAGCTTTCTTTATTATCCAACTCTTACATTCATACATGACAACTGGAAAAGGCATAGCTTTGACTAGATGGACATTTGTTGGCAAAGTAAAGTCTCTGCTTTTTAATACGTTGTCTAGCCTGGTCATAGCTTTTCTTCCAAGGAGCAAGTGTCTTTTAATTTCATGGCTGCATTCAATATCTGCAATGATTTTGGAGCTCAAGAAAATAAAGTCTGTCACTGTTTCCATTGTCTCCCCACCTATTTGCCATGTAGTGATGGGACCATCTGCCATGATCTTAGTTTTTTGAATATTGAATTTTAAATCCACTTTTTTCATTCTCATCTTTCATTTTCATCAAGAGTCTCTTTAACTTCTCTTCAGCTTGTGTCATAAGGGTGGTGTCATCTGGATATCTGAGGTTATTGATATTTCTCCTGGCAATCTTGATTTCAGCTTGTGCTTCACCTAGCCTGGCATTTTGCATGATGTACTCTGCATATAAGTTAGATGAACAGGGTGACAATATACAGACTTGACATACTCCTTTCCTAATTTGGAACCAGGCTTTTATTCCATGTCTGTCTCTAACTGTTGCTTCTTGACCTGCATACAGATATCTCAGGAGGCAGGTATGGTAGTCTGGTATTCCCATCTCTTTAAGTATTTTCCAGTTTGCTGTAATCCACACAGTTATAGGCTTTGACATAGTCAATAAAGCAGAAGTAGATGTTTTTCTGGAACTCTCTTGGTTTTTCTATGATCTTAGCTTGGTAAGGATCAAGTTAAGAAGGTATTTGAATGGTAAAGACTTGCTTGCATGAGTCACTTATCTTCTCTGAGCCTTAGTATATTCACCTGTGAAACAGTGATCAAAGTAACTCCCTAAGAAAGACTGTTGTGAATATTATCTCAGATAAATCTAGCACAATTCCTGGCATTTTGCTATAAAATAATAGTTGCTAATGCTCTACAAATAGGATACATTTAGAGATGGGAATGTTGATTTGCCATGGTTTCAGAATTGCCTCAAGAAGCGAAGTACTTGTTTTCAATAGCAGGTTAATAAGGAGAGAGGCTGTTTAGCTATAAGTTCAGAGGGGAATTCTTCAATGGAATATTTTTCCATTTAGGCTCAAGGTCGAATGGCCTCTTATTATCCGAACTTACTTAGACTTCCATGAGAAATATCAGTAACCTCAGATATGCAGATGGCACCATCCTAATGGCCAAAAGAGAAGAATAACTAAAGAGCCTCTGAATGAAAGTGAAAGAGGAGAATGAAAAAGTTGACTTAAAGTTCAACATTCAGAAAACTGAGATCATGGCATCCGTTCCCATCACTTCATGGCAAATAGATGGGGAAACAGTGGAAACAGTGGAAGACTTTATTTTTGGGAGCTCCAAAACTACTGCAGATGATTACTGAAGCCTTGAAATTAAAAGAAGCTTGCTCCTTGAAAGAAAAGGTATGACAAATCTAGACTGTATTTTTTTAAATTTTGTTTTATTTTTAAACTTTACAAAATTGTATTAGTTAAAGCAGAGATATTACTTTGCCGACAAAAGTCTGTCTAGTTCAAAAATATGATTTTTTCCAGTAGTCATATATTGATGTGAAAGTTGGACCATAAAGACTCTTGAGAGTCCCTTGGACAGCTAGGAGGTTAAGCCAGTCAATCCTATAAGAAATTAACACTGTATGTTCATTGGAAGGACTGATGATGAAGCTCCAATACTTTGGCCACCTGATGTGAAGAGACAACTCATTGGAAAAGACCCTGATGCTGGGAAAGATTGAGGGCAGGATGAGAAGGGGGCGACAGAAGAAGAGATGGTTGGATGGCATCACCCACTCAATGGACATGAGTTTGAGCAAACTCCATGAGATAATGAAGGAGAAGGAAGCCTGTGGTCACAGAGTCGAACATGACTGAGTGACTGGACAACAACTTATATTAAGCCTAATGAAAAGCTATTAATATCCTTCCAGCAAATTTTCTCTTGTCTTTATTCATTTCTTCCACTGGATGTTAGCATCTTGAAAGTGGAACTTTCATCTCTGTATCTATGGCATCTTGCAGCCAGTAGAACTCAGTGTTTGATAGAGATGCCTTATATCCATCATTCCATCTGTGTGCCTTCTTTCTTTTCTCCTCTTTAAGTCCTACTTTCATTCCTGTGCCATGTAGACTTTTGATCTTATAGCAGTAATGGTATACAATATTTTTTACTTCTTAATACATGCAAGGCATTATCCTCAACAATTTCTGTACTTCAGTTCCATATCTTCTATTACATGAGGTAGATATTATATAATGATATGGTTATATAACAGTGATGTAACTATTGTTATTACTCCTATTTTGCAGGTGAGAAAACTGGGGCATAGAATACATTCTCCAAATTTTATAGCTACCAAGTGAGAGGACTGGGATTTGAGTGAGATTTGCCTGATTTCAAAGCATATAATTGTGCCCTGGAAGGATACTTATTTGTGCATTATCTTTTGATGTTCCAAATTATTCCTTGTAAGTCAGCCTCTTTCCTCAACCAGACTGTGTTTCTGAATATTTTTTTTTCCTCAGTACCCAATTTATGATGGAAAAGTTAACATTTGTTAAATTCCTTAAGACTTAATTTGAAAAGTCTTTTGTCCCACAGTCACTTGGATTGTTCCAAAGAATGCATTACTAACTCATTCTTGGCCTTTGGAAATTACCACTCTTTTGACATATGGCAAGAGTGGAAATAATTTTCTCTGTTTATATGCTAAGCAGCATTATAACAGCTGCTTGAAAATATTGGCCTACAAATCATAACACAAGCACCTGGATGTTTTAATTACAGATGACAAGTCCACCCAGAAGTGAAGTCTCTCTGTTGAGGAGACCTGATACTCAGCATCTTCTAGGCGAAAATACCTTCTCAGTTAAATTCAAAACATGGGGGGCGGTCCTAAGATGGTGGAGGAATAGGACAGGGAGACCACTTTCTCCCCCACAAATTCATTGAAAAAACACTTGGACGCTGAGCAAATTCCACAAAACAATTTCTGAGTGCTGGCAGAGGACATCAAGCACCCAGAAAATCAGCCCACTGTCTTTGAAAGGAGGTAGGACAAAATACAAAAGATGAAAAGAGAGACAAAAGAGGTAGGGATGGAGATCCATTCCAGGAAGGGAGTCTTAATAGAGGATAGTTTTCAAACACCAGAAAACACTCTCATCAGCAGATCTGTGGGGAGTTTTTGAATCTCAGAGGGCAGCATAACCAGGAAGAAAAATAAATAAATAAAACCCACAGATTATGTGCCTAATGGCAACTCCCAGCAGAGAAGTAGCCCAGATGCTTGCATCCGCCACCAGTAAGTGAGGGCTAACAGGGAGGTGCGGGCTGCATTGCTTAGGGTAAGGATTGGGCCTGAATGCCTTGAGAGCAATCTGAGGGAACTAACGTGAGATAGCAACCCAAACTGTGGGACAGCCAGAAAGAGGAAAAAAACAAAGAAAGAGAGAGAACTATCCCACAAAAAGCCCTAACCTGGGGCACTGCCAGGCCCACTCACAGAACAAAGGACTGAGTGGATACCAGAGGAGAGCTAGCTGGCTGCAGACTGGCCCACCCCTCACTGGAGGCAGAGAGGCAGGCGGGCCACAGTCAGAGCCGGAAGGCAAGGGGCAAGCTCAGCCCCAGAGATGGCATTCCCTACCAAACTGCTAATGGCCTTCCAGTTGCTAATCAAGATTTCTTGGGATTCTGGATGGTTGACATTCACTGGGAGGGTTACAGCCAGAGATCAGCTCCCCAGAAGAGACACATGGGCACACTTAAGATGGGCGCACCTGCGGCCACCCAGGAAACTGAGCGACTGGGACCGAGGAAGTGATAAGACTCACTCCCCACCTGAGGAGACTGTGCTTGCCAAGCAGCTGGTCACCTGAGCTGCTCGGACCTGAGAAGGGCACAAAACACAGGCCCAACTGAGCCTGAGCCTTTGTGGAGTACCCAAGAACTTGAACCTGAACCTGAGCAATTTAGAGCTGGGAAGTGTACACAACCCAGGGTTCGCCTAGGACAGTTCCCTGGCAAAGCAACCTAAAGCCTGAGAAGTCTAGACTGGGAAAGTACACGCGCTGTGAGCTGGGGCAAACCTAGTGTGGCAGAGACACTGAGAGCACTCCCCACACTTGCCAGTGATATTTGTTTGCAGTGTTCCTCCCTCCCCACAGGCCGACTGAACAAGTGAGCCTAAATAAGTGACCACCTACTCCCCCTTGTGTCAGAGCAGAAATTAGACACTGATCAGATCAGATCAGTCGCTCACAAAGAGACAAGCAAACAGAAGAAACTAAAACAGAGGGAACCACTTTAGAAGTGACAGGTGCAGCGGATTAAAACTCTGTAGTTAGCACCAACTATATTGGAAGGGGCCTGTAGTAGAAGTATAAGCCAGATCAAGGAACTATCTGAAACTGAACTGAACCGACACTGCCTGCAACAGCTTCAGAGAAATTCTTAAAAATATTTTTACTATTATCATTTTTCAAATTAATTCGTATTAATTTTAAGTCCTCTATTACTCCTTTAATTTTCAGTTTTATAACCTACTGTTACCTTGCAAAATAAAGACCCTATTTTAAAAGTAAACTTCATATATATATTTTATAATTTTTGTAACTTTGTTTTGCCTTTTTTAATATTGTAGTTTTGAGAGTCTAACCTCTACTCTAGATTTTTAATCTTTGCTTTTTGGTATTTGTTATCAAGTTTGTACCCTTAAGAACCCAATTTTTAGTACCCATTTTTACTTGGGAACGTGATTACTGGCTTGATTGCTGTCTCCCCCTTTTGACTTTCCATTTTCCCCACTAGGTCGCCTCTATCTCCTCCCTCCCCCTTCTCTTCTCTACCCAACTCTGTGAATCTCTTGTGTGTTCCAGGCTGTGGAGAACACCTAGGGAACTGAATGCTGGCTGGATCTGTCTCTCTCCTTTTGATTCCCCCTTTTTTCCTCCTGGACACCTCTGTCTCCTTCCTCCCTCTTCTCTTCTCCATGTAACTCTGTGTACTTCTCCAGGTGTCCCTCACTGTAGAGAAGCTTTTCATCATTAAACTAGATGCTTTATCATTGGTGCTGGATAGATGGAGAAGTCTTGAGGCTACTATAAGAATACAACTGAAAACCAGAGGCAGGAGGCTTAAGTCCAAAACCTGAGAACACCAGAGAATTACTGATTCCAGGGAACATTAATCAATAAGAGCTCATCCAAAAGCCTTCATACCTACACTGAAACCAAGCACCACCCAAGAGCCAGCAAGTTCCAACCAAGACATACCACACAAATTCTCCAGCAATGCAGGAACATAGCCCTGAGCTTCAATATACAGGCTGCCCAAAGTCATACCAAACCTACAGACATCTGAAAACTCACTACTGGACACTTCATTGCACTCCAGAGAAAAGAAATCCATCTCTACCCACAAGAACACTGACACAAGCTTCCCTAACCAGGAAACTTTGACAAGCCACCTGTCCAACCCCAACTACAGCAAGGAACCTCCTCAATAAAGAGGAACCACAAACTGCCAGAATACAGAAAGGCTACCGAAAACACAGCAATCTAAACAAGATGAAAAGGCAGAGAAATACCTATCAGGTAAAAGAACATGATAAATGTCCATGAAACCAAACAAAAGAGGAGGAGATAGGTAGTCTATCTGAAAAAGAATTCAGAATAATGATAGAAACAATGATCAAAAATCTTGAAAACAAAATGGGGTTACAGATATATATCCTGGAGACAAGGATTGAGAAGAGGCAAGAAATGTTTAACAAGGACCTAGAAGAAATATGAAAGAGTCAATTAATAATGAATGATGCAATAAATGAGATAAAAACACTCTGGAGGGAACTGACAGTAGAATAATGGAGGTAGAAGATAGTATAAGTGAAGTAGAAGGTAGAACGGTAGAAATAAATGAAGCAGAGAGGAAAAAAGAAAAAAGAATGAAAATAAATGAGGACAACCTCAGAGACCTCTGGGACAATGTTAAACGCCCCAACATACGAATCATAGGAGTCCCAGAAGAAGAAGACAAAAAGAAAGGCCATGAGAAAATACTTGAGGAGATAATAGTTGAAAACATACCTAAAATGGGGAAGGAAATAGTCACCCAAGTCCAAGGAACCCAGAGTCCCAAACAGGAAAAACCCAAGGTGAAACACCCCAAGACACATATTAATCAAATTAACAAAGATCAAGCACAAAGAACAAATATTAAAAGCAGCAAGGGAAAAACAACAAATAACACACATGGGGATTCCCATAAGGATAACAGCTGATCTTTCAATAGAAACTCTTCAGGCCAGGAGGGAATGGCAGGACATACTTAAAGTGATGAAAGAGAAAAACCTACAGCCCAGATTACTGTAACCAGCAAGGATCTCATTCAAATATGAAGGAGAAATCAAAAGCTTTACAGACAAGCAAAAGCTGAGAGAATTCAGCACCACCAAACCAGCTCTTCAGCAATTGCTAAATGATCTTCCTTAGACAGGAAACACAGAAAGGGTGTAAAAACTCGAAGCCAAAACAACAAAGTAAATGGCAACAGGATCATACTTACCATTAATTACCTTAACTGTAGATGGGTTCAATGCCTGAAGCAAAAGACAAAGATTGGCTGAATGGATACAAAAACAAGACCCCTATATATGTTGTCTACAAGAGACCCACCTCAAAACAATGGACACATACAGACTGAAAGTGAAGGGCTGGTAAAGATATTCCACGCAAATAGAGACCAAAAGAAAGCAGGAGTAGCAATATTCATATTAGAAAAAATAGACTTTAAAATAAAGGCTGTGAAAAGAGACAAAGAAGGACACTACATGATGATCAAAAGATCAATTCAAGAAGAAGATATAAAAATTGTAAATATGTATGCACCCAACGTAGGAGCACCACAATATGTAAGGCAAATGCTAACAAGTATGAAAGGGGAAATTAACAATAACACACTAATAGTGGGAGACTTTGGAAAAGGCAATGGCACCCCACTCCAGTACTCTTGCCTGGAAAATCCCATGGATGGAGGAGCCTGGTGGGCTGCAGACCATGGGGTCATGAAGAGTCGGACATGACTGAGCAACTTCACTTTCACTTTTCCCTTTCATGCATTGGAGAAGGACATGGCAACCCACTCCAGTGTTCTTGCCTGGAGAATCCCAGAGACAGGGGAGCCTAGTGGGCTGCCGTCTATGGGGTCGCACAGAGTCGGATACAACTGACGCGACTTAGCAGAAGCAGCAGCAGCAGTGGGAGACTTGATTACCCAACTCACACCTATGGATAGATCAACTAAACAGAAAATTAACAATGAAACTTATACAATAGACCAGTTAGACCTGATTGATATCTATAGGACATTTCACACCCAAAAATGAATTTCACCTTTTTCAAGTGTACATGGAACCTTCTCCAAGATAGACCACATCACGGGTCATAAAACTAGCCTTGGTAAATTAAAAAAAAAATTGAAATCATTCCAAGCATCTTTTCTGACCACAATGCAATAAAATTAGATGTCAATTACAGGAGAAAAACTATTAAAAATTCCAACATATGGAGGCTAAAAAACACGCTTCTGAATAACAAACAAATCACAGGAGAAATCAAAAAAGAAATCAAAATATGCATAGAAATGAATGAAAATGAAAACACAAAACCTAAAAACACTGTAAAAGCAGTGCTAAGGGGAAGGTTCATAGCAATACTGGCTTATCTCAAGAAACAAACAAATACATAACCTAACTCTACACCTAAAGCAACTAGAAAAGGAAGAAATGAAGCACACCAGGGTTAGTAGAAGGAGAGAACTCTTTAAAATTATGTCAGAAATAAATGCAAAAGAAACAAAAGAGAGCATAGCAAAAATCAACAAAGCTAAGAGCTGGTTCTTTGAGAAGATTAATAAAATTGACAAACCATTAGCCAGGCTCATCAAGAAACAAAGGGAGATGAATCAAATCAACAAAATTAGAAATGAAAATGGAGAAATCACAACAGACAACACACAAATACAAAGGATGATGAGAGACTAATATCAGCAACTATATGTCAATAAAACCGACAACTTGGAAGAAATGGACAAATTCTTAGAAAAGTATATCTTCCCAAAGCTGAACCAGAAAGAAATAGAAAATGTTCACCGACCCATCACAAGCATGGAAATCGAAACTATAATCAGAAATCTTCCAGCAAACAAAAACCCAGGACCAGACGGTTTCACAGCTAAATTCTACCAAAGATTTAGAGAAGAGCTAACACCTATCCTACTCAAACTCTTCCAGAAAATTGCAGAGGAAGGTAAACTTCCAAACTCATTCTATGAGGCCACCATCACCCTAATACCAAAACTTGACAAATAGGCCACAAAAAAAAAGAAAAAAGAAAAGAAAAGAAAAAGAAAGAAAGAAAACTACAGGCCAATACCACTGATGAACATAGATGCAAAAATCCTTAACAAAATTCTAGCAAACAGAATCCCACAACATATTAAAAAGATCATACATTATGACCAAGTGGCCTTTATCCCAGGGATGCAAGTATTCTTCAATATCCACAAATCAATCAATGTAACACACCACATTAACAAATTAAAAGATAACAGCCATATGATTATCTAAATAGATGTAGAGAAGGCCTTTGACAAAATTCAACATCCATTTATGATAAAAATCCTCCAGAAATCAGGAATAGAAGGAACATACCTCAACATAATGAAAGCTGTATATGACAAATCCACAGCAAACATTATCCTCAATGGTGAAGAATTGAAAGCATGTCCCCTAAAGTCAGGAACAAGACAAGGGTGGCAACTCTCACCACTACTATTCAAAATAGTTTTGGATGTTTTGACCACAGCATTCAGAGCAGAAAAAGAAATAAAAAGAATTCATATTTGAAAAGAAGAAATAAAATTCTCTCTATTTGCAGATGACATGATCCTCTACATAGAAATGCCCTAGACACACCACCAGAAAATGACTAGAGCTAATCAGTGAATATAGTAAAGTTGCAGGATATAAAATAAACACACAGTAATCCCTTGCATTCCTATACATTAACAATGAGAAAACAGAAAGAGAAATTAAAGAAAATTCCATTAGCCATTGCAATGAAAAGAATAAAATACTTAGGAATATATCAACCTAAGAAACAAAAGACCTATATATATAGAAAACTATAAAATACCAATGAAAGAATCAAAGAGGACACAAAAAAGATGGAGAAATATACCATGTTCATGGACTGGAAGAATCGATATAGTGAAAATGAGTGTACTACCCAAAGCAATCTATAGATTCAATGCAATACTTATCAAGCTACTGACAGTATTTTTCAGAGAACTAGAAAAAATAATTTCAAAATTTGTATGGAAATACAAAAAACCTCTAATAGCCAAAGCAATCTTAAGGAAGAAGAATGGAACTGGAGGAATCAACCTGCCTGACTTCAGGCTATTCTACAAAGCTACAGTCATCAAGACATTATGGTGCTGGCACAAAGACAGAAATATAGATCAATGGAACAAAATAGAAACCCCAGAGATAAATCCACACACCTACAGACACATTATCTTTGACAAAGGAAGCAAGAATATACAATGGAGAAAAGACAATCCCTTTAACAAGTGGTGCTGGGAAAACTGGTCCACCACTTGTAAAAGAATGAAACTAGAACACTTTCTAACACCATACACAAAAATAAACTCAAAATGGATTAAATATATACATGTAAGACCAGAAACTATAGAACTCTTAGAGGAAAACATAGGCAAAACACTCTCTGACTTAAATCACAGCAGGATCCTCTATGACCCACCTCCCAGAGTACTGAAAATAAAAGCAAAAATAAACAAATGGGACCTAATTAAGGTTAAAAGTTTTTGCACAACTAAGGAAACTATAAGCAAGGTGAAAAGAACAGCCTTCAGAATGGGAGAAAAGAATAGCCAACGAAGCAACTGACAAAGAATTAATCTCAAAAATATACAAGCAACTGCTGCAGCTCAATTGAAAAATAAATGACCCAATCAAAAAATGGGCCAAAGAACTAAACAGACATTTCCCCAAAGAAGACATACAGATGGCTAACAAAAAGATGCTCAACATCACTCATTATCAGAGAAATGCAAATCAAAACCACAATGAGGTACCATTTCACGCCAGTCAGAATGGCTGCTATCAAAAAATCTACAAACAATAAATGCTGGAGAGGGTGTGGAGAAAAAGGAACCCTCTTACACTGTTGGTGAGAATGCAAACTAGTACAGCCATTATGGAGAACAGTGTGGAGATTCCTGAAAAAACTGGAATAAAAATGCCATATGACCCAGCAATTCCACTGCTGGGCATACACACTGAGGAAACCAGAACTGAAAGAGACACGTGTATCCCAATATTCATCACAGCACTGTGTAATAGCCAGGACATAGAAGCAACCTAGATGTCCATCAGCAGACGAATGGATAAGAAAACGGTTGTACATATGTACAATGGAATATTACTCAGCCATTAAAAAGAACACATTTGAATCAGTTGCAGTGATGTGGATGAAATTGGAGCCTATTATACTGAATGAAGTAAGCCAGAAAGAAAAATGCCATTTCAGGATACTAACGCATAATATAAATGGAATTTAGAAGGATGGTTTGATAACCCTATATTCGAGACAGCAAAAGAGGCACAGATGTATAGAACAGTCTTTTAGATTCTGTGGGAGAAGGTGAGTGTGGGATGATTTGAGAGAATAGCACTGAAACATGTATTGGCATATGTGAAACAGATTGCCAGTCCAGGTCCGATGCATGACACAGGGTGCTCGGGGCTGGTGCACTGGGATGACCCTGAGGGATGGGATGTGGAGGGAAGTTGGAGGGGGGTTCAAGATGGGGAGCACATGTACACCCATGGCTGATTCATGTCAATGTATGGCAAAACCACTACAATATTGTAAAATAATTTGCCTCCAATTAAAATAAATAAATTAAAAAAATTCAAATCATGGTCCATTGGACTGTACTTTTTTTAATACTGGTGATTGATGTCAAGCATTGATCCATTCTTTTCTGATAAGAAAAGACTATGGTTACTTTTTTCACCTCTCAATTCTCCGTGGAAACAGGATGCATGATAGACATAGGATGGTTTTTTGATTGTTTAAAACCCAAGTCCTCTAAGAGGGAATCTCTCTCTTCTCCTGTGTATATGGTCTTGGCAGGAGACCAGTTCCCAGTGCCTGTCTTTCTCTCTAGAAGTCTGAGGCTCAGATCCTTGCAATATTCCATACATCCAGGAAGTAGGAGACTGCATTTCACAATAGTAAATGGTGACCTGACAGAGGTCAACTTGTCCTAGTGATGGTGCAACAGTGATGGCAATAATGATGCTTCAGAGTCTTTGGTGGCCTCCTGACCAGAGGTGGTTGTTCTAATGCTTGATATCTCTTGTTCCACGTCTTCTCCTCTAGCCTGCCCTTAATATCCTTACAACAAATATCCTTTTTGCTAAGACAGCCAGTTATTTCTATTTTTTGCAACCAAGAATCCTGGGTGACATAGTTTGGAAAATACAGTTTTACTGACAATCTCCCAGTTATTTGTTGTCTAAAATTTTTTTTTCCCCAGAGCTCCTTCATTGGCTAATGGGAAACTCTTATTTCTTTCCTTTCTTCCCAATTCAGAGATGCTGATGAGCAGGAAGATGTCCGCAGAGCAAGAACTTATTTGGAAATGAGTACTTATTCAAGTGGTCCATTAGAGAAGTATGAAAGATAGTGTTTTATTCTCTCATTGCTCCGTGCCTGAAATGTAAAACAGTGTCTTGAACACACTTGGTACTCAGCCAATACATATTTGATCACTTAATGAATTAATTGCATGTGTGCTAAGTCACTTCAGTCATGTCCTACTCTTTGCAACCCTATGAACCGCAGCCTCCCAGGCTCCTCTGTCCATGGGATTCTCCAGGCAAGAATACTGGAGAAGGTTGCCATGCCCTTCTCCAGGGGCTCTTCCTAACTCAGGGATTGAACCCACATCTCTTACATCTCCTGTATGGTCAGGAATTTTTTTTACCACTAGTGACACCTGGGAAGCCCATTGAATTATTTAATTGGTCCTTATTAACAGATCAAAACAGGTCTTTATTAATAGATATAAACCTAGGTATTTTCACATTTGGTCCTTTTTTGTTGTTGTTACTATATGGTTCTATTCATGTTAAATTTCAGGACAAGCAACACTAATTTAGACTGGTAGTTCTCAACCAGGGTGAATCCCCACCCTTCACTGAGGGACATTTGGAAATGTCTGAAGACATTTTTTGCTTTCACAGCTGGTAGGAGGAGGTGGTTTACTACTGGAGTCAAGTGGGTAGAGCCTAGGGATACTGCCAAATACCCTATAGTGCATGGAACAGCCCCTGCAATAAAAAATTATCTTGTCTCAAATGTATTTGTGCCAAGGTGAAGTCATTCTATGAAAATACAGAAGTCAGAAAAGTGGTTACTTATTGGGGGATGCTGACTGGAAGGACAATAAAGGAACTTTTCAGAATGGTAGTAATGCTCTATACCTGTGTTGTCTCAAAGAGTAACTACCAGGCACATCACATTCAGTCTTCATAAACAATACCTAAATATTGTATTATCTACATTAGACAGAAAAACTTGAACTCAGCAAGGTTAAGTCATATTTTCAATGTCTAATAGAGAAGCTGAAATTCACAGTAACAGTTACTACTGAAGTCCATCTAGTTCATGCTGTTCCACTCTCCATCCTGAGGCAGGGAAGAAGAAGATGAGATGCAAAGAGGAGAAGACTAAAAAGAAGAGAGAAGAAAAGAGAAGGTAATAAAGTGAATAAAAAGCCTGGTAGATTTAAGAATGAGTCATCTTACTGGGACAACTGAGAATTTCCTGAGGTATCCTTTTCTATTTGCAAACAGAGGGCAAGGGCAGCTTGTGCTGGGTGCTGATGTTGGTGTAAGAGAATTCAGGAGGCTGTTATGTCTGGTTATGGGAATTAGATAGGTTTTCATTTAAAATATGTTGGTTTTAAAAGATTCCCATCAAAATCTACTATGAAGAATCTCCAGGGAACCCCATTTCTCCTCCTCCTGGAAGATTTTCCCTGACCACTCTACTGAGGCTTAAAAAATGAGCAGATCCAGGTCCAATTCCAGGCTCTATTGCTAATTATCTGTGTGATTCTGGGCAAGTTACTTACCTGCCTGAGGCTCAGTTTCCTCTTCTGAAACACTTCGATGAAAGAAAAACCTACCTATATAGAATATACAACTGAAGAATAACAAAATAAATCTAGTTTCCCCTCTTCTTTTCCCCTTTCCTCTGACATTCAGTGGCATTTGCAGTATTTGTCATATAATTTAGTTCTCAATTATACAGTTTTCTAATAAAAGACATTTATCTTATTGTAACACTATAATGCTGTATTTATTTGTAATTCACCTTTTTTTTTTTCTATCAGATTAGAGCCTGTAGCTTAAAAGAACAGGTTCAGTACATTTGCCATTAGCTTCTTCAATGCACCAGAGACAAATCTTGCTCTGATTCTGCCCTTGCAGGAAACACTCTAATATACGTTGCATGGTTTCTGGCTCCCAGCTGTAACCCTCTGCCAGTGTGTGCACATGGTATTTCCCCTGCTGGGAAACCAGCAGCTGCTCTGCCCATTCTCACCTCCCCTGACTTCCACCTGGCTGAAAATATCTTAGGGAGGTGGTCCCTTAGCCCCAACTTGCAATGGCTGCCTAAGCCTGTTTCACATGTAGGCATCCATACACAGGTAGTGGTTACACCCCCATTCACAAACTCATTTGTCACTTTCTATTATAAGTGCCTAGAATGGTAGATCCTCTCGTGTTCTACCTGTGAAGCCCAGCAAATGGCTCTGGTTCTTAGTCTTAGGTGATACTGGGGAGATGACTCTCTGACAGATGAAAATAGGTGGCTTCTCTAGACACAACTCTTCTCATAATAAGGTATATGTCTCACCTCCCCATCACTTTCCAGGCCCTTTGATGGGCCCACAGTCTGCACCAGCAGCAGCCAGCTCCATCCCTGCCCTGTTAAGTAAAGCCTGGTCAGTGGTTTACTTAGCTGCTTCCTTACTTGCTGGCCATGGGAGGAGCCATTGTAAATCACATGCTTGTACAGACCAATGAGTGAGGAACAAGGGTTCATTCTTGGTGGGTGCCTGGGACCTGTCTTAATGTGCGGCTCCACTAGAGCCCTGACATCTGACTTCCCTTGCTTGCCTGGGCCCTTGATGACTGTGCCACAATGAAGAGAATAAAGGAGAACTCAGTAAGAAGATGACAGTCAAATGTGCTTGCAGCTGGGCCTACTTCTATCTCCAATAGGATGGTGTTCCTGTTGTGACAACTGTCCTCTGAGTTGCAAGTAATAAATCTCTACCTTAAGTGACAGGTAACTGAGATTGTACCTCTTGCATTTGAAAAACCCATATTGATTTGTCTTTTATCCTTCCATTTTCCTAGCTCAGGTAAGCACTCTCTCCACTTTGGCTTCTTGTCTGCCCTGGACACAATTCTCTTCCTAAATTTATCAAAAATAGATTTTAATTTTTTTGCTTAAAAATGTGTCTTCTCTACGAAGTTGTGAAAAACTTGATTTCAAATTCATTCTGTTACTATGAAAGGGTTAGATGAATAGGTAGATCAATTTTAAATGTTCTACTAGCTCTGTGAAAATGATGCTGTGAAGGTGCTGCACTCAATATGCCAGCAAAACTCAGCAGTAGCCACAGGACCGGAAAAGCTAAGTTTTCATTCTAATCCCAAAGAAAGGCAATGCCAAAGAAGGATAAAACTACTGCAAAATTGCACTCATCTCACACGCTAGCAGTAATACTAAAAATTCTCCAAGCCAGGCTTCAACAATATGTGAGCCATGAACTTCCAGATATGCAAGCGAGATTTAGAAAAGGCAGAGGAATCGGACATAAAATTGCCAACATTCATCGGATCATTGAAAATGCAAGAGAGTTCCAGAAAAGCATCTATTTCTGCTTTATTGACTATGACAAAGCCTTTGACTGTGTGGATCACAACAAACTGTGGCAAATTCAGAAAGATATGGGAATATCCGACCACCTGATCTGCCTGTTGAAAAATCTGTATGCAGATCAGGAAGCAACAGTTAGAACTGGACATGGAACAACAGACTGGCCCCCAAACCAAATAGGAAAAGGAGTTGTCAAGGCTGTATACTGTCAACCTATTACTTAAATTATACACAGAGTACATCATGAGAAATGCTAAGCTGGATGAAGCTCAAGCTGGAATCAAGATTTCCAGGAGAAATATTAAAAACCTCAGCTATGCAGATAACACCACCCTTATGGCAGAAAGCAAAGAAGAACTAAAGAACCCCTTAATGAAAGTGAAAGCAGAGAGTGAAAAGTTTGGCTTAAAACTCAACATTCAGAAAACTAAGATCATGGCATCCAGTCCTATCACTTCATGGGAAATAGTGGGGGAAACCATGGAAACAGTGGCAGACTTTGCTTTTAGGGGCTCCAAAATCACTGCAGATGTTGATTGCAGCCATGAAATTAAAAGATGGTTACAGCATGGAAGAAAAGTTATGACCAACCTAGACAGCATATTAAAAAGCAGAGACATGTATACCTGTGGTGGGTTCATTTTGATATATGGCAAAACCAATACAATATTGTAAAGTTAAAAAATAAAATAAATTTTAATTAAAAAAAAATAAGAAAGTAAAAAGCAAAGGCATTACTTTGCCAACAAAGGTCCGTCTAGTCAAGGCTATGGTTTTTCCAGTAGTCATGTATGGATGTGAGAGTTGGACTATAAAGAAAGCTGAACGCCAAAGAATTGATGCTTTTGAACTGTGGTGTTGGAGAAAACTCTTGAGAGTCCCTTGGACTGCAAGGAGAACAAACCAGTCCATCCTAAATGAAATCAGTTCTGAATATCCATTGGAAGGACTGATTTTGAAGCTACAACTCCAATACTTTGGTCACCTGCTGCAAATAACTGACTCATTTGAAAAGACCCTGATGCTGGGAAAGGTTGAAGGCAGGAGGAGAAGGGGATGACAGAGGATGAGATGGTTGGATGGCATCACCGACTCAATGGACATGAGTTTGAGTAAACTTCTGGAGTTGGTGATGGACAGGGAGGCCTGCCGTGCTGCTATCATAGGGGTCACATAGAGTAGGACAGGACTGAGTGATTGAATTGAACTAGCTTTGTATCTTGGTTATATTGATGTTAATAATGTACTAAATGCTACTTGTAATAATTATCTGTATACAGTTTTCCAACACATCATCATTTTCATAGATATTATCTCCACTTCTGGGGTAGTATCCACTTCCCATGGAAGCAACATAACATGTTGGTCAGGAGGACAAACTATGTTTTGAGGTTTAAGTCCAGGCTCTCTCAGCTATGTAACATGTGTCTTTAGGCAAGTTACTTGTCTTTATATAGCTTTAGTTTCTATATCAGGAAAATGTTAACTAAGATACATACCTTGAAGAACTTTAGGAAGAATAGTGTTGATTATGTAATTATTGAGAATATAGTTTCTCTCTGTATGCTGTAATAGTATAGTGGATCACATACATAGTAAATAGTAGAGGTAGACTAAGCCCTATATACTCCATTCATTATTTGCTTACTGTACTAGTTTAATGATGCTAATAGAAGTGTATGTCATTTTGAATTTCCACCCAAAATAGTTCATGTGATCAAATGACAATATTACAATGAATTCTTAAAATTCAATCTTTAGATACAAAGGTACAATTAATATCTAATCTATATATTTTTGATTGAAATGTACAGTGCCTATACACAATAGATATTCAACAAATGTTTTTTAAACACCCTGTGGATTCTTAGCTCGTTTCCTTGCAACTGCTAAACTTTCTCACTGACTACACCAGGAGGATATTGATATGACTCTTTGGATTGCCTGATCCAATCTCACTTTCTCTGGCCCATGCATATGTGCTCAGTCACTAAGTCATGTCTGAGTCTTTGGGACTCCATGGACTGTATCCCTCCAGGCTCCTCTGTGCATGGGATTCCCCAGGCCTGCTGGAATGGGTTGCCATTTCCTTCTCCAAGGGATCTTCCCAGTCTAGGGATTGAACCCATGTTTCCTGCATTGGCAGGAAGATTCTTTACCACTGAGCCACCAGGTAAGTGCTTCTCTGACTCATATTAAGGCAAGTGTCTGTGATCAAGAACCTAAAGAAATTATTCCATACACCATAAGTAGATGGAGGCCTGTGTCTGGGAATTACCAACACTGAGGTGTTACCACCTCAGATGACTAGACACAAATGAATTCTTAATGGTGCTGTGGTAGAATCAGCTCTTCTGGGTTAACTATGTAAGTGAATATTCTCACCTTGCCACTTGTTGGAATCCTGGTAGCCTTTGAAGGAAATTTAGTCTTCTCATTTCGGGTATTAGTGCACTTCAACTGTAATGATATAGAGCTTGGTTTGAACCTCTCTTTTATAACCCATTCAATTCTGAATTGCATGAAAATTACTTGGGTATATTTCTGTATTTTCTACTAGATGGTAAATTCTTGAAAATAAGCACTATTCCTATCTACACAGAGAAACATCACGCATGATGCACAGAGAGAGAACTTGAAGGATGAATAAGTAGAAAAATATGACATTGTACCTGTTCTTAGTTTAGGTATTGTGGCAGGTACTTTACATATGGGCTTCCCAAGTGGTACTAGTGGTAAAGAATCTGCCTGCCAATGCATGAGACACAAGAGATGTGGGTTCAATCCCTGGGCCAGTAAGATCCCCTGAAGGAGGGCATGACAACCCACTTCAGTATTCTTGCCTGGAGAATCCCACGGACAGAGGAGCCTGGTAAGCTATAGTCTACAGGATTGCAAAGTGTCAGACACAACTGAAGCAACTTAGGATGTACTCACACACTTAACATATATTATGGATAGTTCTCACCTGGGAGATAGATATTACTTCTCCAGTTTTACCAAAGAGAAAACAGGCACAGAGAGGTTAAGCAACTTTCTCTAAGTAATGACAACTACAAATGGTGGAGTTAGAAATAGAGCCCAATTTTGTTTGATTTCAAAGCCTGTTCTCCCATTTTATGAGCTACCTCCTCATGTTTTGCTTAAAAGCTTAGTAATTGTTGAACTGTGACTTGATAAACCCAATAACAGATAGAGGGTATGTAATCATAGCTAAACATAATCAAATCCTATTTAACAGCTTCAAAGTACTTGAGCAGTGGAAGATGGGTGACAGCATATGTTTATCAAAGTGACTACATTATGAAAAGCTAATTCATTAAAATAGGAAGCAAAGATTGAACTAATGAATGAAGCCTAGTATAGAAGCTCAGCCTCAATTGCCAGATATATGTAAAGCCATCATGATAGCATTCTGTTAATTATGTTTAAAAAAAAAAAAATCGACTCGTAGCTATTTTATGTCTAAATCCACCTAGGGAAAAAAAAAAATAAAAGGAAAATGAGCATCAGGACCAAAAGATCTAATGGAGAGGCTGGTCTGTATGATGCAAATAAGAGTCATAAACCATGTGCGAGTAAACTTTAGGGATGATTAATGTCTTTCCTAAAAGTTACTATTACAACTACAATAATATCTTATGTTTATGCAGCTACTTGTAGCTTAAATGTAATGCCAAACCCCTAATCTATTTTAATCCTAAAACAACACTATACTTTACAGGTGAGGAACAGAGGTCCAGAAGTTCTTGTCCAAGGCTGTCAATAGTTAATTGAAAAGCAACAGTGAGAATGCAGACCTTCAAGGTACTGCTTTTGTTCAGTTTTTTTCTCCCTAGTAATGTTCATGGAGAGAACTGATTATCTAGTCACTTTATTTCCATCTTCTATCCTTTCTGCATGGCCCATGATACTGAGGAACCAGAATACCTTGTATTTGAGTCCATCTACGTTGAAAGAATAGCAAAAGATGATTTGTGTTTTAAAATAAACTTGGAGTAGAGGAAGGGACAGAGAGAATTCCGTGCCATGAACTGAATTACTGACAAATTCCTTTGGATCAGAGGCCATTTGGGGAAAAATTCAGAGAAACAAAAACCAAGATGCCTCTTTTGACAGCTATCTGGCTGTAGATTTATGTGACAAGATGGTTTAAGATTATTTGCTTGCCCCATTAGTCACATGACATATATTAAAGTCCAGAAGTCATTACTGGCTGAAAAATGAGGAAAAAATATACATTATGTCAATTCTTCCCTGTGTCGAAACTGCTTGGTCAAGACAGAAAGATAAAATAAATAGTTTTTGACTAGAGGTTAGGTTTAGACAAATTTACTGAAACATTTCTCTTGTATGATGAAACAGTGGAAACACCAAAGAACTCCTTTGTAAATTAGTACACAGACCTACATGGTACATATGTTCAGTTCAGGTGAGTTGCTCAGTCGTGCCCTACTCTTTGCGACCCCATGGACTGCAGCACGTTCGCCTTCCCTGTCTTTCAACAACTCCAAGTGCTTTCTCAAAATCATGTCCATTGAGTTGGTGGTGCCATCCAACCACCTCATCCTGTGCGATCACCTTCTCCACCTTCATTGTTTCCAAGCTTCAGGGTCTTTTTCAATGAGTCAAATTTTCACTTGTGATGGCCAAAGTACTGGAGTTTCAGCTTCAGCATCAGTCCTTCCAATGAATACTCAGGACTGATTTACTTTACTATTGACTGGTTTGATCTCCTTGTAGTCCAAGGAACTCTCAACGTCTTTTCCAACACCACAGTTCAAAAGCGACAATTCAGATTTCTTTATAGGCCAACTCTCACAATCACACATGGCTACTGGAATAATCATAGCCTTGACTAGATGAACCTTTGCCATCTAGGTTGGTTATAGCTTTTCTTCCAAGGAGCAAGGATCTTTTCATTTCATGGCTGCAGTCGCCACCTGCAGTGATTTTAGAGCCCCCCAAAATAAAGTCTCTCACTGTTTCCATTATTTCCCCATCCATTTGCCATGAAATGATGCGACCGGAGTCAATGAACTTAATTTTCTGAATGTTGAGTTTTAAGCCAACTTTTTCCCTCTCTTCTTTCACTTTTACCAAGAGGCTCTTTAGTTCTTCTTCACTTTCTGCCATAAGCGTGGAAGTGAAGTGAAGTGAAGTGAAGTCGCTCAGTCCTGTCCAACTCTTTGCGACCCCATGGACTGTAGCCTAACAGGCTCATTCATCCCTGGGATTCGCCTGGCAAGAATACTGGAGTGGGTTGCCATTTCCTTCTCCAGGAGATCTTCCCAACCCAGGGATTGAACCCAGGTCTCCCGCATTGTAGGCAGACGCTTTACCATCTGAGCCATCAGGGAAGCTCTAAGCGTGGTGTCATTTGCATATTTGAGGTTGTTGATATTTTCCCCAGCAATCTTGATTCTAATTTGGGCTTCATCCAGACTGGCGTTTTTATGGATGTTCTCTGGATATAATTTAGATAAGCAGAGTGACAAGACAGAGCCTTGACATACTCCTTTCCTGATGTGCAACCAGTCTGCTGTTTCATGTCCAGTTCTAACTATTGATTCCTGAACTGCATACGAATTTTTCAGGAGGCATGTAAGGTGGTCTGGTATTCCCATCTCTTGTAGAATTTTCCACAGTTTGTTGTGATCCAGGCAGTTAAAAGTTTTGGTGTATTCAAGAATGCAGAAGTAGACGTTTTTCTGGAACTCTTGCTTTTTCGATGATCCAGAAGTTGTTGGCAATTTGATCTCTGGTTCCTCTGAATTTTCTAAATCCAGTTTGAACATCTGGAAGTTCACAGTTCACATACTGTTGAAGCCTGACTTGGAGAATTTTGAGCCTTACTTTGCTAGTATGTGAGATGAGTGCAATTGTGAGGTATTTTGAACATTTTTTGGTATTGCCTTTCTTTGGGATTGGAATGAAAACTGACCTTTTCCAGTCCTGTGGCCACTGCTGAGATTTCCAAATTTGCTGGTATATAGAGTGCAGGACTTTCACAGCATTATGCTTTAAGATTTGAAATAGTTCATCTGGAATTCCATCACCTCCACTAGCTTTGTTCATAATGATGCTCCCTAAGGCCCACTTGACTTCACATTTCAGGATGTCTGGCTCTAGGTGGATGGTCACACCATTGTGGTTATATGGGTCATGAAGTTTTTTTTTTTTTTTTTTTTTGTATAGTTCTTCTGTGTATTCTTGCCACCTCTTCTTGATATCTTCTGCTTCTGTTAGGTCCATAAAATTTCTGTCCTTTATTGTGCCCATCTTTTCCTGAAGAGCTCTCTAGTCTTTCCCATTTTACTAGGAAAGACTATTTCTATTCCCTTTCTTCTATTTCTAACCCCAGAAAGCATGAAGAGACAGAGCCAAAGCAAAAACAATACCCAGTTGTGGATGTGACTGGTGATAGAAGCAAAGTTCAATGCTGTAAATAACAATCTTGCATAGGAACCTGGAATGTTAGGTCCATGATTCAAAGCAAAATGGAAATGGTAAACAGAGGATAGCAAGAGTGAACACTGACATTTTAGGAATCAGTGAAATAAAATGGACTGGAATCGGTGAATTTAACTCATATCAGCATTATATCTACTACTGTGGGATAGAATCCCTTAGAAAAAAAAAACATGGAGTATCCCTCATAGTCAACAAAAGAGTCCAAAATGCATTTTTGGAATTCAGTATCAAAAACAACAGAATGATCTAGGCAAAACTTTCAATATCCCAGTAATCCAAGTCTATGCCCCAACCACTAATGCTGAAAAAGCTTAAATTGAATGGTTCTATGAAGACCTACAAGACCTTCTAGGACTAAACTCCCCAAAATATGTCCTTTTCATTACAGGGGACTGGAACGCAAAAGTAGGAAGTCAACATATACCTGGAGTAACAGCCAAATTTGGCCTTGAAGTACAGAATGAAGCAGGGCAAAGGCTAACAGGATGTTGCCAAGAGAACATACTGGTCATAGAAAGCACCCTCTCCCAACAACACAGAGACGACTACACATGGGCATCACCAGGTGGTCAATATCAAAATCAGATTGATTACATTCTTTGCAGCCAAAGATGTAAAAGCCCTATACAGTCAGCAAAAATGACTGGGAGCTGACTGCATCTCAGATCATGAAATTCTTATTGAAAAATTCAGACTTAAATTGAAGACAGTGGGGAAAACCATTAGATCTTTCAGGTATGACCTAAATAAAATCCTTTACTATTATACAGTGGAAGTGACAAATAGATTCAAGGGATTAGATCTGATAGACAGAGTGCCCGAAGAACTATGGACAGAGGTTTATGAAATTGTAAAGAGGCAGGGATCCCCCAAGAAAAAGAAATGCAAAAATGCAAAATGGCTGTCTGAGGAAGCCTTACAAATAGCTGAGAAAAGAAGAAAATGAAAGGCAAAGGAGAGAAGGAAACTATACCCATTTGAATGCAGAGTTCCAAAGAATAGCAAGGAGAGATAAGAAAGCCTTCCTCAGTATCAATGCAAAGAAATAGAGGAAAACAATAGAATGGGAATGCCTAGAGATCTCTTCAAGAAAGTTAGAGATACCAAAGGAACATTTCATGCAAAGATGAATATATATGTAGGAAAGTCAATCCCCCCCCCCACCCATCATCTTTTAGACATGCTTTGCTTTCCTCGTGCTTTCTTTCCTTACCACTTCATTTCTGACCTTCCTTTGCAGACTCTTCATTCAGGGTAGTTCAGTCAGTTCAGTTCAGTCGCTCAGTTGTGTCCAACTCTGCGACCCTGCTGCACTTCCATCTGCCCTAGAATATTTGTGTATACCAAGATTCTTCACATCCAATACAATCTGATGAGGATTTGCTTTTCAGAGTCTTTTTCCCTTTGTACACATTAAGTCAAACACCAAATGGTGACTGCCGGACCCATCTCTGAAAAGTCAACAGATGCTAGTAGTTGTTTGGAAGAAAGCTGAATTGACCTACGCAATGCAGATATTTGAAAATTAAAACAGCCTCTTTTTGGCCAGAGTTTTTTGTTGTGTCTCACAAGGCTCAAATAGAGAAATTAATTACACCAGTCACCTGGAGTTTCTTGAGTATCCCAAGAGGGAAAGGTGCATTTTTAGTTTGTTTCTGGTTCCATTGTTAACCAAAATGAGTATGTAAACAGGGAATTATGCTTCCTGGGCACCTACAAGTATAGATATGGTATAAAGCTGGAAGACAAGTGCTGGAAGGACCATCTCCATTTCACCAGGAGAAAACTGAAGTCAGAAAGGTTACATTCTTGTTTCAAGTTCATACAGGTAACTGGTGGCAGAGATGGAAGTGGAGACTAGCTCTTTTTATCCCATATCAGCAGGTGTCATCTAACTATATTGTATTCATTTTAATTTCTAGGCACTGGGCTCTAACACACCTTCTCTTACTAAGGCCGTGTTCCTTTTTATATACAATTTAAATTCAATTGTATGATATTTAAAATTTGATATCAAATAGAAACAAACATCATGTATAATATATATATACTAAATGTAAAATGCATTTTCATAAATATCTTCATTATTTCAATCAATATTTACTTAGGGCCTTTCTGTAAACTCTGGCATATAGTCAGAATTTCAATATGAGCAGCCGTGAAGAGATACCCCACGCCCAAGGTAAGAGAAACCCAAGTAAGATGGTAGGTGTTGCAAGAGGGCATCAGAGGGTAAACACACTGAAACCATACTCACAGAAAACTAGTCAATCTAATCATACTAGGACCACAGCCTTGTCTAACTCAATGAAACTAAGCCATGCCCGTGGGGCAACCCAAGATGGGCAGGTTATGGTGGAGAGAACTGACAGAATGTGGTCCACTGGAGAAGGGAATGGCAAACCACTTCAGTATTCTTGCCTTGAGAACCCCATGAACAGTATGAAAAGGCAAAATGATAGGATACTGAAAGAGAAACTCCCCAGGTCAGTAGGTGACCAATATGCTACTGGAGACCAGTGGAGAACTAACTCCAGAAAGAATGAAGAGATGGAGCCAAAGCAAAAAGAATATCCAGCTGTGGATGTGACTGGTGATAGAAGCAAGGTCCGATGCTGTAAAGAGCAATATTGCATAGGAACCTGGAATGTCAGGTCCATGAATCAAGGCGAATTGGAAGTGGTCAAACAGAGATGGCAAGAGTGAATGTCGACATTCTAGGAATCAGTGAACTGAAATGGACTGGAATGGGTGAATTTAACTCAGATGACCATTATATCTACTACTGCGGGCAGGAATCCCTCAGAAGAAATGGAGTAGCCATTGTGGTCAACAAAAGAGTCCGAAATGCAGTACTTGGATGCAATCTCAAAAATGATAGAATGATCTCTGTTTGTTTCCAAGGCAAACCATTCAATATCACAGTAATCCAACCCTTGTCCCAACCAGTAACACTGAAGAAGCTGAAGTTGAACAGTTCTATGAAGACCTACAAGACCTTTTAGAACTAACACCCAACAAAGATGTCCTTTTCATTATAGGGGACTGGAATGCAAAAGTAGGAAGTCAAGAAACACCTGGAGTAATAGGCAAATACTGGTCTTGGACTACGGAATGAATCAGGGCAAAGACTAATAGAGTTTTGCCAAGAAAATACACTGGTCATAACAAGCACCCTCTTCCAACAACACAAGAGAAGACTCTATACATGGACATCACCAGATGGTCAACACCGAAATCAGATTGATTATATTCTTTGCAGCCAAGGATGGAGAAGCTCTATACAGTCAGCAAAAACAAGACCAGGAGCTGACTGTGGCTCAGACCATGAACTCCTTATTGCCAAATTCAGACTTAAATTGAAGAAAATAGGGAAAACCACTAGACCATTCAGGTATGACCTAAATCAAATCCCTTATGATTATACAGTGGAAGTGAGAAATAGGTTTAAGGGCCTAGATCTGATAGATAGAATGCCTGACAAACTATGGAATGAGGTTCATGACATTTTAAAGGAGACAGTGATCAAGACCATCCCCATGGAAAAGAAATGCAAAAAAGCAAAATGGCTGTCTGGGGAGGCCTTACAAATAGCTGTGAAGAGAAGAGAAGTGAAAAGCAAAGGAGAAAAGGAAAGATATAAACATTTGAATGCAGAGTTCCAAAGAATAGCAAGAAGAGATAAGAGAGCCTTCTTCAGCGATCAATGCAAAGAAATAGAGGAAAACAACAGAATGGGAAAGACTAGGGATCTCTTCAAGAAAATCAGAGATACCAAAGGAACATTTCATGCAAACATGGGCTCGATAAAGGACAGAAATGGTATGGACTTAACAGAAGCAGAAGATATTAAGAAGAGGTGGCAAGAATACACAGAAGAACTATACAAAAAAGATCTTCATGACCCAGATAATCACGATGGTGTGATCACTTACCTAGAGCAAGACATCCTGGAATGTGAAGTCAAGTGGGCCTTAAAAAGCATCACTATGAACAAAGCTAGTGTAGGTGACAGAATTCCATCTGAGCTATTCCAAATTCTGAAAGATGATGCTGTGAAAGTGCTGCACTCAATATGCCAGCAAATTTTCAAAACTCAGCAGGGGCCACAGGACTGGAAAAGGTCAGTTTTCATTCCAGTCCCAAAGAAAGGCAATGCCAAAGAATGCTCAAACTACCACACAATTGCACTCATCTCACACGCTAGTAAAGTAATGCTCAAATTTCTCCAAGCCAGACTTCAGCCATATGTGAACCGTGAACTTCTGATGTTCAAGCTGGTTTTAGAAAAGGCAGAAGAACCAGAGATCAAATTGCCAACATCTGCTGGATCATGGAAAATGCAAGAGGGTTCCAGAAAAAACATCTATTTCTGCTTTCTTGACTATGCCAAAGCCTTTGACTGTGTGGATCACAATAAACTGTGGAAAATTCTGAAAGAGATGGGAATACCAGACCACCTGATCTGCTTCTTGAGAAATCTGTATGCATGTCAGGAAGCAACAGTTAGAACTGGACATGGAACAACAGACTGGTTCCAAATAGGAAAAGGAGTACATCAAGCCTGCATATTGTCACCCTCCTTATTTAACTTCTATGCAGAGTACATCATGAGAAACACTGGACTGGAAGAAACACTGGACTGGAAGAAACACAAGCTGGAATCAAGATTGCCAGGAGAAATATAAGTAACCTCAGATATGCAGATGACACCACCCTTATGGCAGAAAGTGAAGAGGATCTCAAAAGCCTCTTGATGAAAGTGAAAGTGGAGAGTGAAAAAGTTGGCTTAAAGCTCAACATTCAGAAAACAAAGATCATGGCATCCAGTCCCATCACTTCATGGGAAATAGATGGGGGAACAGTGGAAACAGTGTCAGACTTTATTTTTCTGGGCTCCAAAATCACTACAGATGGTGACTGCAGCCATGAAATTAAAATATGATTACTCCTTGGAAGGAAAGTTATGACCAACCTAGATAGCATATTCAAAACTGAGACATTACTTTGCCAACAAAGGTTCGTCTAGTCAAGGCTGTGGTTTATCCTGTGGTCATGTTTGGATGTGAGAGTTGGACTGTGAAGAAGGCTGAGCGCCGAAGAATTGATGCTTTTGAACTGTGGTGTTGGAGAAGACTCTTGAGAGTCCCTTGCACTGCAAGGAGATCCAACCAGTCCATTCTGAAGGAGATCAGCCCTGGGATTTCTTTGGAAGGAAGGATGCTAAAGCTGAAACTCCAGTACTTTGGCCACCTCATCCGAAGAGTTGATTCAATGGAAAAGACTCTGATGCTGGGAGGGATTGGGGGCAGGAGGAGAAGGGGAAGACAGAGGATGAGATGGCTGGATGGCGTCACTGACTCGATGGAAGTGAGTCTGAATGAACTCCAGGAGTTGGTGATGGACAGGGAGGCCTGGCATGCTGCAATTCATGGGGTCACAAAGAGTCAGACACGACTTAACGACTGATCTGATCTGATAATATAAATATTATGATGAATTTATAATAATAGAGGGAAAAGGCAGAGAATAAAGTAAGGAAAGAAAAAAGTAGAGAGTGCAACCCCCAAAATATATTGATTACAGTAAAATCAATAATATTTCTACAAATATAAAACAAGATATTTGAAACTTTTTAAAAAAACCTAAAAATGCTCAGTTTAAGTAGGATTTATGATGAAATCTCAGTTAACTAGAAGAGAATTATCCAGGACTCTCAGTTAATCACAACTGAGTTGCTAGTTCTGCTCTGGAAGAAAGAGACAAACCATAAAGAATATAGGATGTACCAGCATGATGGCATCTAGAAAGGACATAGATTCAGATCAAGATTTTCCAGAAGCTTTAACTCTTCTGCTGCTCAGTTTCATTGTTTGTAAAAGGTCAATGCAAGGCTTAATTGTTAGATTGGGATGATACAATGTATGCAGAATACCCAGCCTAGAAGCTGACACACAGCTCATGCTCTGTAAGTCTTCTTGCTTTTCCTCACTTCTAAAACTGAACTTCCAGAAGGCTTTCTTGGATTTGATTCATACTCAGAATTGTGTCTAGCATCATTTTCCTCATAAGATGAAACAGAACCAACATTCAGAATTATGTGACAAGGTTCCAGGGGAGCCACAGCCATCTAATAAAGATTCCATTCTTACTGGTGTTTTCTACTTAACAAAAGAGAATATTTTTTATTTAAAAAGACTTTTAGCCATTGCAAAGTCAATCAGAAGATTCAAATAACATGGTTTCTATAAGAGTTGAGGGTGACTGAGGTTTTGTTTTGTACTAACCTAATATAAGTGTCTTTGGATGAAGGTCGGTTTCTTGGCCTCAGCTTCCTCTGGGAGGTAAAGGACCTGAGTGTCCTTCCTAAAAATAGTTGCTCCAGGATGGGACTAGTGCTGATAGAGCTCAGGGCTGATCCCAGTATGGCACAAAGTGTCCTCTGCAAGTGACCACCACACTCATGGTGGTTAGAGGGCAACATTGTGCTGGGCACTTGTAAGGAAGAACTGGTAAGCATATATGTTAATGCTTCTGAATGTGTAAAATACTCTGAGTGAGTAAGTGAAAGTTGCTCAGTTGTGTCTAACTCTTTGCAACCCCATGGACTATACAGGCCATGGAATTCTCCAGGCTAGAATTGTAGAATGGGTAGCCTTTCCCTTCTCCAGGGGATCTTCAACCCAGGGATTGAACCCAGTTCTCCCACATTGCAAGTGGATTCTTTACCAGCTGAGCCACAAGGGAAGCCCAAGAATAATGGAATGGATAGCCTATCCCTTCTCCAGTGGATTTTCCCAATCCAGGAATTGAACCAGGGTCTCCTGCTTTGCAGGTGGATTCTTTACTAACTGAGTTATCAAGGAAGCCCACTTTTCAAAAATTTGATTTGGAGAGTTGAGGCCAGAATCCAAAGAACCAAAAAATTATGTGATAAAAAGGTTGTAGAAAGGAACCAATCTGAAAAGGCTACATTCTATATGATTACAACTATATATATATATATATAGGTATGTATGTATGTATGCATGTTTGCTCAGTCTATATGTACACATGCTTGTTCAGTTGTTTATGATTCTTTGTGGCCCCATGGACTATAGTCCATCAGGCTCCTCTGTCAAGGGGATTTTCCAGGCAAGAATACTGGAGTGAGTTCCATTTCTTCCTCTGCACGATCTTCCTGATCCAGGGATAGAACCTGTGTCTCCTGCATCTCCTGCATTGGCAGGCAAATTATTCACCACTGAGTCAACTAAGAAGCCAATTATAACTATATGACATTCTGAAAAAGGCAAATTTTGGCAGAAGTAATAAGGTTGTGGTTACCAGAGGTCGAGTGGAGACAGACGCACAAGCAGAGCACAGAGGATGCTTAGACTAGTGAACATATTTTATGATATTGCAATGATGGATACCTATCATTATACATACATCCTAACATAGAATATGCAACACAAAGAGTAAACCCTAATTAATGTAAACTATGTACTCTATGATGTATCATTATAGGTTCATTAATCATAACAAATATACTACTTTAGTGGGGAATGTTGATAAAGACATATATGGGTAGTGGCAGAGGGTCTACAGGAAATTCTGTTCCTTCCTCTCAGTTTTTCTTTGAACCTAAAACTGCTCTAAAAAAACAAAATATTTTTTTGTAAAATCCTAGAACTCAGAGCAACTTATCTAGATAACTTTATTTTATGGAATCTGGAAAGGGACAGAGGTTTCTAGTAATGGCAGCAATGGGATCAGAATCTAAAGTGCTATTCTTCATCCAAGTTTTTATTGCCATCTCTGACAACCTGGCTATTGATTTTCTTTCCTTGACCATTAACATGAAGTTGAATGCTACAGAGGGGATATATCTCACAGGTTTCTTGTTCCAGTTCTATTCTTTTCCAGAGAATGGCACTGAGGCCCAGAAAGACAATGGGGCTTGCCCAGGATCTCATCAAAATCAGTAAAAGAGCCTGACCAGAGCTTACCACCCCTATCACAGGCCCACTGTCATTCTAATTCCATATGCAGTCTGTGGCTATCTAGTCTTCAAAGAGGACCAACATGCTTCTATCACTCTCAGAAGTGTAAGTTCACGGACCATGTATGAGGACATGCTGGGGTTCTATTCAGAGAAACCTTCTCCCTTTGTGATAAAGGAGATGAGGAGTAGATTAAGTCAACAGACTATATGAGGAGACCTATAATCATGTGCTTTAAATCTTTTTGGGTGGGTAATTCAAGTAAAATTCCTGAGGTCTGGACCACTCTAGCTTGGGATTAAAGCTAAATCCACAATAGTCATAAGAGTGGGTTACTGTGGGTTTTTCTCTACCTAGAGTTCGGTTGCCTGAAGCACTTCAAATGAGGGAAGCCATCTCCTAATTACAGTGTAGTATCTGTTATTTTGTCCCTTCCTCTCCAACCCTCCAAACTTCTGTTTGTTGCCAAGTCCTTTAGCATCCATGCCAAGAGCACTGCTGCTTTCCCTAAAGCTATCAAGGCTTGGGAAGGTCATTGCAAAGCCACTTCCCACAGCTGTTGGCATTTTTTAATCTATAAAGCACAGAATAAGTGTCTTTAAAATTGAGGATGATGACCTTGTTAACAAGTATTCAGTCATTATCCTCACCTTTAAAGACATCTCTTATATTATTTTCCCCAGAAGCATCCTAGAAGTGTCTTAGAAAATACATTTCTTACCTACAGACCATCTGCCAGCTGTGTCTGCCAGAACAGCTGCCCATCAGCTGGAAGTAGAATCTAGAGAGCCTTTGCACAGCTCTGGCATCAGGGAGGCAAGCAGACCTATCACAGACAGCCCCAGCTATTTGTTTGGGCATGGAATAGCTACTGAGGGCAGACAGCATGAAATTGGACCCGCATTTGACTGTACTATGTATAACAATGATGTTTTTGTGGATCTTCCAAGTGCATGCAAAAACACATTATGATTACTGACTTGTGGAGTGATGGTTCTAGAACTGGCCTTCAATTCAGTTCAGTCGCTCAGTCGTATATGACTCTTTGTGACCCCAGGACCTCCCTGTTCATCACCAACTCCTGGAGTTCACTCAAACTCACATCCATTGAGTTGGTGATGCCATCCAGCTATCTCATCCTCTGTCGTCCACTTCTCCTCCTGCCCCCAATCCCTCCCAGTATCAGAGTCTTTTACAATGAGTCAACTCTTCGCATGAGGTGGCCAAAGTACTGGAGTTTCAGCTTTAGCAGCATTCCTTCCAAAGAAATCCCAGGGCTGATCTCCTTCAGAATGGACTGGTTGGATCTCCTTGCAGTGCAAGGGACTCTCAAGAGTCTTCTCCAACACCACAGTTCAAAAGCATCAATTCTTCGGCGCTCAGCCTTCTTCACAGTCCAACTCTCACATCCATACAAGACCACAGGAAAAACCATAACCTTGACTAGACGAACCTTTGTTGGCAAAGTATTGCCTCTGCTTTTGAATATGCTATCTAGGTTGGTCATAACTTTCCTTCCAAGGAGTAAGTGTCTTTTAAGAAATTGCTACAGTCACCATCTGCATTGATTTAGGAGCCCCCTAAAAAATAAAGTCTGACACTGTTTCCACTGTTTCCCCATCTATTTCCCATGAAGTGACGGGACCGGATGCCATGATCTTCGTTTTCTGAATGTTGAGCTTTAAGCCAACTTTTTCACTCTCCACCTTCACTTTCATCAAGAGGCTTTTGAGTTCCTCTTCAGCTTCTGCCATAAGGGTGGTGTCATCTGCATATCTGAGGTTATTGATATTTCTCCTGGCAATCTTGAATCCAGCTTGTGCTTCCTCCAGCCCAGCGTTTCTCATGATGTACACTGCATATAAGTTAAATAAGCAGGGTGACAATATACAGCCTTGACATACTCCTTTTCCTATTTGGAACCAGTCTGTTCTTCAATGTCCAGTTCTAACTGTTGCTTCCTGGATCATTTAATCCAATGGTTCTTACACTTGACCATGCTTACTGACCAAACTAACCACCTGGGAGCTTTTAGAAATTACAGATTACTGGATCCCACCCTCTGACCTAGTAAATCAGAATATCTAAAAGTAAAGAAAAAAAAATCTATATATGAACACCTTTCTAAATGATTTGGGTGTAGTCAGCTCATCATGCATCCATGGATTAGATAACCAATGATTATAGTTCACATGCCTCCTTTTCACCAGAGTAATTCTTATTGAAGAAGATGCCACAGCCTTGGGAATAGACCTGTGTTGGACCCATGGCAAAGCCCTGACAGACAGGGATCTAGAAGCAAATCAGTGACTTCTTATGTCTTTGCTTCTTCTTACAATATATATTACAGGTTTCTCTGGTGACTCAGTGGTAAAGAATCCACCTGCCAATGCAGGAGACATGGATTTGATCTCTGGGTCAGGAAGATACCCCAGCAAAGGAAAAGGCAACCCACTCAAGTATTCTTGCCTGGGAAATCCAATGGACAGAGGAGCCTGGTGGACTTCAGTCCATGGAATCATTAAAGAGTAAGACATGACTTAGCAACTAATCAACAACACCAACATATACTGCCCCATCCCCTGTTAATGGCCAAACTAGTTTACCTATTTTGTCCGGTTTACAACACATGTGCACATGACTAGGAAAACATATTTATTGATCAACAGATATTTAATCTAACTTGACCTCCCTTTGGAAGCTCATCTTTCTACAACATGAGTCCCTTAGGTAAGAGACTGAAAAGCTTTAGAGCAACTCTGGGTCTTTAGAAATTAGCCTCTAAAAATGTATAAATATTTCTGTATACACACATCTCTCCTTATTTTTTGAAGAAGGTTCATAGCTTTCACCAGATGTTCAAAAAGATCTACCTTCTACCTAAAGTAACTTGAACCTCTAACATATAATATCCATAATAAGAGGCTGCTTTCCTACTGTTTTGAAGGGGATGGCTTAGGGAAAAAAAAAAAAAAGAAAGAAAGAAAGAAGAAAAAAAATCTACTTTAGGAAGTTAGCTTAACCTACTGGTTTTTGACACATCTAGCTATGCTAAGCATAATGAAAGTGTTTGATAAAGTGTCAACATAGAGGACATGAACATAAAAGCTAATGCAACTTGAGAGAAAAAGTTAGGTTGATTTAAAATTGCACTGTCACTAATATGAAGCAAAAGCATGGTCAAGCCAAAAAGTCTCAAGGAAAAGGCAAATAAAGCCAGAGAAAGCTTAAGACACAGACTTAAAAGGATAATAAAATTTTATCAGGGCAGAACTTGGGAGAAATATGAAGCAGTAATTTTTAAATAATGTTATGCTAGTACACTAATTTGAGTAACCAAGATTTATAATTAAAATTTTGTGCAACTCTTCACATTGCCAAACATTTTTAATGACTCCAGGAAGAACATGATGAATGTATAGGATACATTGCACTGAACATCAAGGAAGAGTCAAATGCACAAGGTGGAGAAAATGGTGGGAAGTTTTGTCACTCAAACTCCTAAAACCTCTTATGCAAAATGGACATTGATGGCTATTTGGTTAAAAGAGTGTTCATATGTCTTTGATAGCACAGATTGAACTATATTATTACTCTATGGCATTCCGAATTACAAATTACTCTATGGCCTTTCCAAATTAATTCAATATGGCTTTGTAAGGGCAAGAACTGTATCTTTCATTTTCTATTTCTATTCTCAGTACTTAGGATACTGTCTTGTATTAATTATCTGGTCCCATAATGATGCTGCAAAATAGTCACAAACCCTCAGTGGCAGATGACATTAAACATTTATCTAGCTCATGAGTCTCAGGGGTTCAAATGATCTGAGCTGAATATGTTCATATATCTGTAGTTAGTTCTAAGTCAATTAGACAGCTCTGACAAATTTACTGGGTTCGTTCACATATCAGGGAGTTACCTGGCTATTGGATGTAACAATAGTCTTGGTTGGGATGACTCAGCCCTTCACCCCATATCTGGTGCTTCAACAAGCTAGATTGGGTAAGAATCTCCTAATATCTCACTGGACAAAGCAAGACATAGGGTTAAGTTCTGAGTCCAAATGATAGGGTACTTCCAAATTGGTACTAACAAGTACCGAATTAATTGGCAAAGGGTATGAATACAGAAAGAAGTAAAGAATTGAGGCCATTAATATCATCACATGCCTAGAATACAGTAAAACTCAATAAAAAAGTTTATTAAAACAAAACTGGTCAACCACTTGTAAAAAACTGAAACTAGAAGACTTTCTACACCATACATAAAAATAAACTCAAAATGGATTAAAGATCTAAATGTAAGACCAGAAACTGTAAAACCCCTAGAGGGAAACATAGGCAAAACACTCCTTGACCTAAATCACAGCAGAATCCTCTATGACCCACCTTCCAGAGTAATGGAAATAAAAGCAAAAATAAACAAATAGGATTTAATTAGGCTTAAAAGCTTTCACACAATGAAGGAAACTATAAGCAAGGTGAAAAGACAGCCTTCAGAATGGGAGAAAATAACAGCAAATGAAGCAACTGACAAAGAACTAATCCTAAAAATATACAAGCAGCTCATGCAGAGCTGCTCAATACCACAAAAATAAACCATAAAATAAAAAATGGGCCAAAGAACTAAATAGACATTCCTTCAAAGAAGACGTACACATAAAAAGATGCTCAACATCACTCATTATCAGAGAAATGCAAATCAAAACCACAATGAGGTACCATCTCATGCCGGTCAGAATGGCTGCTATCCAAAAGTCTGCAAGCAATAAATGCTGGAGATGGTGTGGAGAAAAGGGAACCCTCTTACACTGTTGGTGGGAATGCAAACTAGTACAGCCACTATGGAGAACAGTGTGGAGATTCCTTAAAAAAACTGGAAATAGAACTACCATATGACCCAGCAATCCCACTGTTGGGCATACACACCGAGGAAACCAGAAATGAAAGAGACACATGTACTCCAATGTTCATCACAGCACTGTTTACAATAGCTAGGACATGGAAGCAATCTAGATGGTCCATCAGAGATGAATGGATAAGAAAACTGTGGTACATATACACAATGGGATATTACTCAGCCATTAAAAAGAATGCATTTGAATCAGTTCTAATGAGGTGGATGAAACTGGAGCCTATTATACACAGTGAAGTAAGTCAGAAAGAAAAACATCAATACAGTATATTAATGCATATATATGGAATTTAGAAAGATGGTAACGATGACCCTCTATGTGAGACAGCAAAAGAGACACAGAAATAAAGAACAGACTTTTGGACTCTATGGGAGAAGGCGAGGGTGGAATGATTTGAGAGAATAGCATTGAAACATGTATGTTACCATATGTGAAATAGATCACCAGTCCAGGTTCAATGCATGAGACAGGGCACTCACGGCTGGTGCACTGTGATGACCCTGAGGGATGGGATGGGGAGGGAGGTGGGAAGGGCATTCAGGATGGGGGACACAAGTACACCCATTGTTGATTCATGTCAATGTATGGCAAAAACCACTACAATGTTTTAAAGTAATTAGCCTCCAATTAAAATAAATAAATTGATTATAAAAAAAAAAGTTTGTCACAACAAATGAATTGAATGTTCTCTAAAGAAGATACACATATGGCCAATAAGCATGGGGAAAAAATGCTTGACATCATTATTCATTGTTGTTTAGTCACTCAGTTGTGTCTGACTCTTTGTGATCCCATGGACTGTAGCCCGCTAGGATCCTTTATCCATGGGGATTTCTAGGCAAGAATACAGGAGTGGGTTGCCATTTCCTTCTCCAAAGGATCTCCCCGATCCAGGGATCAAACTCTTGTCTCCTGCAAGTCTCCTTCATTGCAGGAGATTCTTTATCAATGAACCACCTCGAAAGCCAAATCAAAACCACAGTGAGATGTTATTTCATGTGTACTATGGTGACTAGCACCAAAACGTCAGATATTTACAAGTATTGGCAAGGACGTGGAGAAATTGAACACTCATACATTGTTTATAGGAACATCTATTTCTGCTTTATTGACTATGCCAATGCCTTTGACTGTGTGGATCACAATAAACTGTGGGAAATTCTGAAAGAGATAGGAATACCAGACCACCTGACCTGCCTCTTGAGAAATCTGTATGCAGGTCAGGAAGCAACAGTTAGAACTAGACATGGAACAACAGACGGATTCCAAATTGGAAAAGGAGTACGTCAAGACTGTATATTGTCACCCTGCTTATTTAACTTCTATGCAGAGTACATCATGAGAAACGCTGGACTGGAAGAAACAAAAGCTGGAATCAAGACTGCTAGGAGAAATATCAATAACCTCAGATATGCAGATGCCACCAGCCTTATGGCAGAAACTGAAGAGGAACTAAAAAGTCTCTTGATGAAAGTGAAGGTGGAGAGTGAAAAAGTTGGCTTAAAGCTCAACATTCAGAAAACGAAGATCATGGCATCTGGTCCCATCACTTCATGGGAAATAGATGGGGAAACAGTGGAAACAGTGTCAGACTTTATTTTTTGGGCTCCAAAATCACTGCAGATGGTGACTGCAGCAATGAAATTAAAAGACGCTTACTCCTTGGAAGGAAAGTTATGACCAACCTAGATAGCATATTCAAAAGCAGAGACATTACTTTGCCAACAAAGGTCCATCTAGTCAAGGCTATGGTTTTTCCAGTGGTCATGTATGGATGTGAGAGTTGGACTGTGAAGAAGGCTGAGCGCCAAAGAATTGATGCTTTTGAACTGTGGTGTTGGAGAAGAGTCTTGAGAGGCCCTTGGACTGCAAGGAGATCCAACCAGTCCATTCTGAAGGAGATCAGTCCTGGGATTTCTTTGGAAGGAATGATGCTAAAGCTGAAACTCCAGTACTTCGGCCACCTCGTGCGAAGAGTTGACTCATTGGAAAAGACTCTGATGCTGGGAGGGATTAGGGGCAGGAGGAGAAGGGGAGGACAGAGGATGAGATGGCTGGATGGCATCACTGACTCAACGGACATTAGTCTGAGTGAACTCTGGGAGTTGGTGATGGACAGGGAGGCCTGGTGTGCTGTGATTCATGGGTTTGCAAAGAGTCAGACACGACTGAGCAACTGAACTGAACTGAAATTGGAGAAATCACTTCGAAAAACAGTCTGGCTGTTCTGCAACAAGTTAAACATTGATTTGCCATTTGACCTAGCATTTCCAGTTCATGAATATACCCAAGACAAATGAAAACATAAGTTCACACAAAAACTCATGCACAAATGTTTGTAGCCTCATTATTCATAAGAGCCAAAGGGTGGAAACAATCCGAACGTCCATCCATTGATGAACAGACAAAATGTAGCATACTCATACAATAGAATAACTTGTCCAGAAAAAGGAATTAATTAGTACACATACTACAACATGCATAAGCCTTGAAAACATCATGTTAAATGAGAAAAGCCAAACATAAAGGGCCACATATTATATGATTCCATTTATATGAAATATCCAGAATAGGCAAATCTATAGAGTTGGAAAGCAAATTTATTGCCTAGGGTTGGGTGAAATGGAAGGGACTTCTACATGGTAAATTTTTTCTTTATGATATGATAAAAAATGTTATAAAATTGTTGTGATGCAGCACAACTCTGTAAATATAAACAACAACAACATTGAATTATAAACTATTTGGGTGAATTGTATGATATCTCAACAAAGCTTCTTGTAGAAAACATAAATTAAATAAGTTAATTCCTATGAAGGTACCAGTATAGTACCTGGCCATGTAACCATACTTCATGAAAACTGTGGTGCTGTAGATTGTAATATGCACCATTATTTTATGTATCACCAAGAAAGAAAAAATACTGACAAATTAACTACAACAGATAATTATAATGTGTATTCTGATTTCAGAGATGTGCCTAGATGCTCAGACACGTATGACTCTTTGTGACCCTGTAGACTGTAGCCCGCCCGGCTCCTTTGTCCATGGGGATTCTCTAGGCAAGAATACTGGAGTGGGTTGCCTTGCCCTCCTCTAGGGGATCTTCCCAACCCAAGGATTGAACCCACATCTTCTGCACTGGAGATGGATTGTTTACCAGCTGAGCCACAAATGAAGCCCTCAGAGATGTTAACTGTAGAAAAATATGTGTCTTAGAATCAATAAAACACAATGCATGTTAAAGAAATGTTTGTAGCATCTGAAATTAAATCCATTCAACAAAAACAGAGATCTTTCATTCTTACAAATTCAAATTTTATGCTCACACACAATGCCTAGATTCAATTCATGACTCCCAGTCTCCATCAATGTCAACAAGTATGACTAGGTGAAGTACCTGTCCTCATTAGTCCAGCCTGCCCTGCCATTTCACTGTATCCCTGTCCTAGGAGTCCCTGGACTTTCTGAGTATCTCTTAACTCTTTACAGGGAGGGGAGCCTGGTCATAGAATAAGCCTACCTTTCCCTCAGTGACTGGTGGTCACTTCTGCCTTTGAAGTCCTTCAGGCATCTTTTATTTCCCCCATGACAGGATGTGATTGGCATGTGTTGTGGTGACAGACACCTTGCTCCTGGTGGCAGATTCCACTAAGGAGAGTGTGAAAAACCACATACATATTCATTTTGGACAGTCAGAGCTATTGACTGGCAGACAATGGAATGGACAAAAGCACTACCTATCCATCTTTTGATTGTCAGTAATCTGCAGTGTCCCTTGGGAACTGGCAAGAATTCTTTTCTCCCTCTTAAAATTCACCAGTCTCTTTTAGGACAGATAAGAGAATAAATTCATCATAGGCAGGCTCTCTGGCACTTTCTTAACAGTATAAATATTCTTTATTTCTAATTTTAACACAAGAGGAGAAAAAAATAAGTTCTTAAATTCTATCTTCCTTATATAAACACTTTGTGTGAATTATAGAATGTTCTCGTGAGGAAAGGCAATTAAGAAAAAATAGTGACAAGAAGCAATCTTTCTCAGAAACAAAACCTAGAAAGAGCAGTGAGCAAATCTAGAAGAGCATTGTGGATGCCATGTCTACTTTATGTTAGTTCTCTTGGGTCTGACATTTTGCTTTGAATGATTCCAGATTTAGGTTATAACTTAACAAAAATTAGGGTGACCTAAAAGAAAGGCATTCTAGTGCAAGACAACCCATGTTTTACAAAAAGTATCTAACTCAATGACATCAGCAAGCTTTGATCTTGGTGTTTGAGGTATATAATTGCGAGTTCCTTGGTTGCAAGGAGATCCAACCAATCAATCCTAAAGGAATTCAGTCCTGAATGTTCATTGAAAGGACTGATGTTGAAGGTGAAACTCCAATACTTTGGCCATCTGATGCGAAAAACTGACTCATTTGAAAAGACCCTGATGTTGGGAAAGATTGAAGGCAGGAGGATAAGGGGACAACAGAGTATGAGATGGTTGGATGGCATCATCGACTCAATGGACATGAGTTTGAGTAAACTCCAGGAGATGGTGATGAATAGGGAGGCCTGGCGAGCTGCAGTTCATGGTGTCACAAAGAGTCAGACACGACTGAGTGACTGCACTGAACTGAACTGATTCTCATAACAGTATTTATGCTTGAAGGATGTGAGATTGTCATTCTGAACTCTTAATTACAGCCTTACTAGAGATATTCCTCAGAGAACAAGCTGAAAAGACCACAATCGATTAAGCTTCAGGGAAGGATTACAAGGTATGGTTCACAGGATCTACATAGTTGTTATCACCTATCCTCATAGTTGGGTATCACAACTCAGAGGTGGCAAATAGCTTCATTTTTCAACAGAATTCTAAATGATGGGAAGTGGCTGCATGGCATTCCATGTTGAGAAGCATTCAGAAGCTGCTTCAGAACTTTAATTGGAAAAAGTGCACTATTATTGATTATGCCTACCTAGGCTTTTAGCAGGGGCTGGGAGTAAGACTGGTCTTATGGTATGGCCAATAGGTCTGCTGTTTATGTTTCTTATTAGTTTTCCTAAGGGAGACAGCATCCTAGAAGGACAGGATTTGGAATCAATCACACATGTTCTCAATCCTGGTTTTGTATTTAATTTCCCTGAGGCTACATTTTTTTTCATTTACAAGTAGGGGTAATAATAATTGTGATCTGTTATACATTACTTACTTAGTGCCATGGGCTTTGTCTGGGCTTTACTTAGTGACATGGGCTTAGTTCAAAACGGATTTGAATATTTCAACTCATGTGGTTCTCACAAGTGCCCAGCACAATCAATCCCTGGTATTGTAGAAGAAAGTTACTTTCCACTTTGGAAAAACCGTCCTCCTCAGTCCAGTGTATTTGAACTCCACCTAATGTACTAGTCAGGATGTTCTTGAAGGGAGGACTTGTACATGAAATTTGGAAAATCAAAAGAGCTTCACATGATCCAAAGTACATCTGAGGATTAATTTTAAGTTGAGAGGGGATTGATGAGTCTGGATTCAGTCTGAGGGATAGATGGCTGCTGCTACTAAGTTGCTTCAGTCGTGTCTGACTCTGCGTGACCCCAAAGATGGCAGCCCACCAGGCTTCGCCGTCCCTGGGATTTTCTAGGCAAGAACACTGGAGTGGGTTGCCATTTCCTTCTCTAATGCATGAAAGTGAAAAATGAAAGTGAAGTTGCTCAGTTGTATCTGACTCTTTGTGACCCCATGGGCTACAGCCTACCAGGCTCCTCCATCCATGGGATTTTCCAGGCAAGAGTACTCGAGTGGGGTGTCATTGCCTTCTCCGGATAGATGGCTAGGGGCATCCATAGAGTGTACCCACAACCAGTTAATGTGCAGATGATACTAGAAACTGTTGTGATGAAGGACCTAGATACCTCTATTTCATGCCCATTATTTCATTAGGACATGATACTAGAAGCCTGCAATCTTTGCCTGATTTCAGCAGGTTCTGTAACCTTCTTTCAAGTAACCAAGTTATATTCACTTTCAGATTCTGCTAAATCTCTTCCATATTTACGTGCCACTATCCCTTTACCAATAACAGTGGAACTGATATCTTATTGTTTTTTTTTTTTTATGAAAATATTTTAATTTTTTTTTTTAGGTTAGATGCTGGAAGGGATTGGGGGCAGGAGGAGAAGGGGACGACAGAGGATGAGATAGCTGGATGGCATCACCAATTCGATGGACATGAGTTTGGGTGAACTCCGGGAGTTGGTGATGAACAGGAAGCCCTGGCGTGCTGCAGTTCATGGGGTCGCAAAGAGGCAGACATGACTGAGCAACTGAACTGAACTGAACTGAGTGGTAAACAAAAATGTTGGATTTGGCTGGGTGAACATACTAAGTTCTTCAGAGTATTTGAAAACACTGGAGAGGCAAAGCAACCAATTAAACATACTCTTTTGAGATTTCATATTTCTGTTCAATGTGACACTTCAGTCTAATCAAAACTCTTGATTGACAAGTACTCCTACCATGGCATGTTCAATCACTAAAAATCATCTATCTCTGTTGAGAGATTGACAGTAGAACTTCCATCTTATTGACACTAAATTTAGAGTAACAGACAGTGAGACTCATAGCCTAACATCTCAGGACCCTGACAGTCATGCCCAGACACCCTTCTGAATAAGGGATTGACATGCTACTCCAAGTTTAAATGGGGAATAAACCTGTCACAGTACAAGCCAGTTTTTCTCTTACTTTCCCTGACATCTCTTGAAATTGTACCAGAAATGAATAATGCTCAAACCTCTGGATTGGTAGGAAACTAATACAGTCTAGCCAAAAGGGCTCTGAAGCTGATGAGGTTGGAGAACCCTGTCCAAGTTTTCCTGAAGAAGAAGTAGCCCTGTCTTCCATCCTCCTGAGATTGAGTCTTCCCCCTCTGAGCCTTCACTGTTCCAAAATGGCAGGTAGAAATGGTCAGCTTCCCAACTGCTTATTCCTTCTCAGCCTACCTGTATTCTAGGCCTTCACTAGAGACCTCATTTCCTTTTCACTCATTCTTTCCCTCTAATCATGATTTCTGTATCTCTTTCTCCACTATAAACTCTAACCTAACAATGAAAAATTGATGGAGACTTCAAGTCTTGGAAATTTTTTATTTATTTCTACCTTTTCTATTTTTTTCTATTCATTTACTGGCTGGGGGTGGGGAGATTGGGATGGAGAAATAAACAAAAACTACTACAATTTAGGAAAAGCAGAGATCTACACAATGTTTATTTTTAAGCACCAATTTTAGTCAAATTAAGAGCATATGGCTAATTAAGTGGCGATTGGTATATTAAATTTTAAAGTACAATTTAGTCAGACAATAATTATCAGTGAACTAATTAAATTTACTTTTCAGTGTTTTCAATTTTCAGCACAAATGGAGTTTTAAGTTACTAAGTTGTAATGATTCTAGCATCTTTCTTTTTGTCAATGAATTAAAAGCAGGCAAGACAAAGATAATAAAAGAGATTCCCTTCCCACGTTGTATTTTATAGGAAACATGTAGTGTTACAGGGAATAGCAAATTCTGACTCAACGCTGGATCTGTTCCTTAAACCTTTGCTTTCCCTTGCTTTTATTCACTAACAGGGTGTTTTTTACACATAATGGCCTGTCTTGGGGAACCCTGCCCCTCTACTTAATGTTAAATTAAAGAGCCTTTGTTCAGGACCCTGTCTTCCTATAGGTAGCTACAGGAAGGAAGAAATTAACACAACTCCTCCCCAAGGCTTGCCATTCTAGGAGACATTTGCAAGATTAATGGCTTTTTTTTACTTCATTTCCTCACCTCCCCCCATGTCTGTTCCATAAAAGAATCTAGCATCCATACCATCCATCCATGGTTATTTTGAGACATTATTCTGCCATCTTCTTGGTCAGCAGGCTTTCCAAATAAATTCATATTCCATGCCTCAACACCCCATCTCTTGGATTTATTGGCTTGTTGTGCAGCAGGCAACGTGAGCTTGGACTCAGTAGGTTGGTGAAAATGTAATTGCAGTTTCAGACTGTGAATTTTAAATAACTGTAACTAGGCTCAAACACACCTTTATTAATCAAAATAGGAACCATTACAATTAACTCACTTTTGCTAACAAGGAATAAGTTTGTTTTTCCCTGTAGTGTAAAATTTCATGCTTTGAGATTCAACAAACTCTTGGAAAGCACTTTCTGCATCCTGCTGGCTGTGGAAACATTTTCCCTGCAAAAAGTCAAGATGTTGAAGAAGTGGTAGTCAGTTGATGAGAGGTCCAGCAAATATGGCAGATGAGGCAAAACTTCACTGCCCAATTTGTTCAACTTTTGAAGTGATGGTTGTGTGATGTGTTGTCACGGAGAAGAATTGGGCCCTTATAGTTGACCAATACTGGCTGCAAGCACTGAAGTTTTTCAGTGCATTTAATCACTTTACTGAGTATGTTTCCCAGTTGTAATGGGTTTGCCAGGATTCAGAAAGCTGTAGCGGATCAGACCCGCAGCAAAACACCAAACAATGACCTTGACCTTTTTTTGGTGCAAATTTGACTTTGGGGAGTGCTTTAGATCATCTTCTCAGTCCAACCACTGAGCTAGTCATCGTCTTGTCACATAAAATCCACTTTTCATAACATGTCACAATCAAGAAATGTTTCTTTATTGTTGTGTAGAATAAAAGAAAGCGATACTTCAATGATTTTTTTTTTTCTGATTTTCAGTCAGCTCAAGAGGCACCCACTTACTGAGATTTTTCACCTTTCTAATTTGCTTCAAATGTCAAATGATTATAGAATGGTCAATGTTGAATTCTTTCACAACTTCTCATGTAGTTGTAAGAAGATCAGGTTTGATGATTGGTTTAAATTGGTTGTTGTCAACTTCTGATGGCTAGCCACTATGTTCCTCATCTTCAAGTCTCTTGTCTCCTTTGCAAAACTTCTTGAACTTCTTGCTGTACTGAACATTCATTAGCAGTTCCTTTGCCAAATGTGTTGTTGATGTTATGAGTTGATTTCACTGCTTTATGACCCATTTTGAACTCAAACAAAAAAAAAATATCACTTAGATTTGCTTTTTGTCTAACATCATTTCCATAGTCGAAAATAAATACAAAACAAAACAAAACAAGTAATGTCATTAGCAAAAAACTCCAAGGCTAGAGATGTTCATTAAAATGATGTGCAAGATAACGACAATAGCCACATTTATTTAAGAATATATTCCAATATCAAAAAGCAAATTTCAAAAATGCAAAAACCACAGTTACTTTTGCACGAACCTAATAGTTAAGTGTAGAGATCTAGGAGCTATGTTGTTTGGCTCAAAGCTTGATTTAGACACTGTGTGATCTCGACCAAGTTACTGAACTTCTTTGTGTCTCAGTTTCTTCATATTAATCCGTGCCTATCTCACTGGGTTATCATGAGGGTTATCCTGAGAAACAAATAAATTAATTCTTAAAAAAATTAAATGTTGCCTGGCACATATTAACTGCTAAGTTAGTGTTATCTATAAAGATTTTGAAACGATTCTTACTCTTTCTGAACTTACGTCTTCCAATGTCAAGCCTATTCAAAAATACAAATTTCTAGAAATGAATCTGGGGAAAAAGAGTAAGAGCATAAATCCATTGATGATAGCATCTGCCACACATGATTAGCCAATTATTATTAATTTGTGACATATCATTGTCCATATTTCTCCTTCCTATGTTCTCCTCTTGTCTCCTTCATAGATTCTCACAACTGAAATTTTGCAAGTGACTACAGTTGATGGTTCATTTCTTGATTTGGGTTAGTAGTTGAGAGGGTCAGTTCCTAGGCAGGTTGATAAGGAGTCTAGGGGTCCCCAAGGAGAGAGGGGTCTGGAATTCTCAAGGAGGAAGAAAGGACAAACTTTTTTCTTTCTCCACATTCCTTAGGATTATATAACAATAATGTATCCTGCCCGAGGACAGTCTTTGGATTAAACCTTCTGGCTAATTCTGTTATCTTAAAATGTAAATTATGGGAGTAGGTCTGATGAGGTCTTTACAACCTCCAGACATTCTTTGGAATATATAACTTCATTGTTGACACTAGCAACCGGGTACTCTTTCTGCCCCCTTCTGATGCCTATGTCAGAAGCTTTCTCTATTTCCTTTCCACTTTAATAAAACTTTATTACACAAAAGCTCAGAGCGGTCAAGCCTTGTCTCTGGCCCCGGATTGAATTCTTCTCCTCCGGGGGCCAAGAATCCCAGTGTCTTTGCATGATTCAACAACAAACTTTCATAGTCACTTGCAAAATTTCAGTTCTGAGAATCTATGAATGAGACAAAAGGAGAACATAGGAAGGAGAAATATGGACAATGATATGTCACAAATTAAGAATAATTTAAGACATTAAATTATTATGTAATTAAGACATTATTTTGCCAACAAAGGTCCCTCTAGTCAAGGCTATGGTTTTTCCAGTGGTCAAGTATGGGTGTGAGAGTTGGACTGTGAAGAAAGCTGAGTGCCAAAGAATTGACGCTTTTGAACTGTGGTGTTGGAGAAGACTCTTGAGAGTCCCTTGGACTGCAAGGAGATCCAACCAGTCCATTCTGAAGGAGATCAGCCCTGGGATTTCTTTGGAAGGAATGATGCTAAAGCTGAAACTCCAGTACTTTGGCCACCTCATGCAAAGAGTTGATTCATTGGAAAAGACTCTGATGCTGGGAGGGATTGGGGGCAGAAGGAGAAGGGGATGACAGAGGATGAGATGGCTGGATGGTATCACTGACTCGATGGACGTGAGTCTGAGTGAACTCCGGGAGTTGGTAATGGACAGGGAGCCCTGCTGCTGCTGCTGCTGCTAAGTCGCTTCAGTCGTGTTCGACTCTGTGCGACCCCATAGACAGCGGCCCACCAGGCTCCCTCATCCCTGGGATTCTCCAGGGAAGAACACTGGAGTGGATTGCCATTTCCTTCTCCAATGCGTGAAAGTGAAAAGTGAAAGTGAAGTCGCTCAGTCATGTCCGACTAGTAGCGACCCCATGGACCGCAGCCTTCCAGGCTCCTCCATCCATGGGATTTTCCAGGCAAGAGTACTGGTGTGCTGCAATTCATGGGGTCACAAAGAGTCGGACATGACTGAGTGACTGAAATGAACTGAACTGAACTGAAAGATCTTCTTGTGAACAGTTACAGAGGTCATGAGAAAACAGAACAGTAAAATATAAAATACTTGAGTTACTTCCACAATGGAGAAGGCAATGGCACCCCACTCCAGTACTCTTGCCTGGAAAATCCCATGGACAGAGGAGCCTGGTAGGCTGCAGTCCATGGGGTCGCTAAGAGTCAGACACAATTGAGCGACTTCACTTTGACTTTTCACTTTCATGTATTGGAGGAGGAAATGGCAACCCACTCCAGTGTTCTTGCCTGGAGAATCCCATGGACAGAGGAGCCTGGTGGGCTGCCGTCTATGGGGTCACACAGAGTCGGACACGACTGAAGCAACTTAGCAGCAGAAGCAGCAGCACCTCCACAATAGATCAGTTTCTTCCATAAGCCTTCAGAATAGGGAGGAATGTAACGTTCGCAGGAGATGGGAGAGAAAAGAAGAAAAGGCCTTGGCCACCTTGCTCTAGGAAGATTTAGTGAGAGTCACAGTTTGCATTTCTGGCTGCATTCTTAGTCATGCACTGGGGGGTATCTTCCCAGAATCAGGTGTAAATATGCTACTCGCTTGGTAATTCACATATCACAATCTGATTAATAAGCTGTTAGCATAATCTAATTAAGGTATAAAGACTCCGGGGCCCCAGGAAGAGTTCAAGTCCTTTCTGACAGGCAGACTTGACCTTTGCAAACATGTTTACCCTTATAATTATCATGGCATTATTGCACCAAATATACAATTTACTCATCTTTGTAGCGGAGAAGGCAATGGCACCCCACTCCAGTACTTTTGCCTGGAAAATCCATGGACAGAGGAGCCTGGTAGGCTGCAGTCCATTGGGTCGCTAAGAGTCAGACACGACTGAGCGACTTTACTTTCACTTTTTACTTTCATGCGTTGGAGAAGGAAATGGCAACCCACTCCAGTGTTCTTGCCTGGAGAATCCCAGGGATGGGGAAGCCTGGTGGGCTGCCGTCTATGGGGTCGCACAGAGTCAGACACGACTGAAGCGACTAAGCAGCAGCAGCAGCATCTTTGTAGAGAAAATGATTTTACTTCCTACAAAAATTTGGTTGGGTATCACATATGCATAAATCTTGGACATATACAAAGAAATACATATGCATTTCTTCCTTAACATATGGGTCAGTGTTTCTATGGACTTTTTTATAGGCAAAATTAATCTGCTATTGACAGCTCTTATACTCATTAACATTTGTGAAAAACCTTTCAAGAATTAATACAAAATCTTTGCAGCTTTCATTGACCTCTTCTTGGCCTTTAACTTGACCTGGTATGAATTTTACTTGTCAATACTTAGTTACTGATGTAGACAAAAGTTGCCTCACAATTCTATTAGGAGAACTAAGGTCAGTTTCCTCTTTTGAGAAATCAGATAATTATGTTTAGTCACAAAAGGAAACCTCTTCTTAGCTTACATGTTGATGATCTTAAATAGCTTTACAATCACCTGCATGCAAACTGCTCAGGCATAGAAATTAGGATTGTCTTCTATGATACCACATACTGGGAGCTGCTGAAACTGATCAATGGTTTTGCTAAATAACTCTTCACAGATATTTGCTTGGCTATCAACTGTACTAAAAGTTAAAATCACTATTGGTCACAGATATCCTCCAAAGCATAATTGGATTGTTTTCACTAACTCTGTTCAATAGATCAGTTTGTTGTTAGCTATCTTTCTTTTATTCCTGGGTCTTAATTTTAAGCCCAAGTGGCCTGCAGTAACATGGACTAGCACAAAATACTTGTTTTAAGTCAGGGAATTGGGATAAGGAGCACCAATGACAATCACATACACAGAAAAAAAAAAAAAAAAAGATAGCTTGCTTAGCTCTGGACAAGTCCTATCCCAACTTGTTCTATCCTATCTATGCTCTTTACCCAAGATCTCTCCAGTTCTAGACTCCCATTACTATTTATTGGTCCTCTCCTATGAAACTTGCAACTGCAGCCTGTTGAGAGTCAACTTTTGACCTCAGTTTGGACATTGTGGTTTCTTCTCATCAAAATAAACCTCTGTTTCTATTTATACTCTCAGTCTGCACCAAGTTTTGGGTGAAGTTCCATCTGCAATCTTCTAACTTGGATGGAACACCAAAGAGAAAAAATAAATTTGCTTTCCTAGGAGAAAATTACCTGCAACAATGCAAAATGAAGTTACATCTAATTGAAATGGAAGGAGAAGAGCCTGAAAACTTTCTTGACTATTTTTACTATTTAAATATATATGTACATCCTTTGTTTTATATTTTATTATTTAGTTATCTGTCTGATGCTCTATATCAGTGAATGTAAAATACCCATTGGGTTTCCACAGGTTTACAGATAAGACCTTTTTCCTTAACCTTCTTTTTGCAATAATGTTGTTTTTCCTGTTTTATTGAGATATCAGTTCAGTTCAGTCACTCAGTTGTGTCTGACACTTTGAAACCCCATGCACTGGAGCAGGCCTGGCTTGCCTGTCCACCATGAACTCTAAGAGCTTGCTACTTGTCCATCGAGTCAATGATGCCATCCAACTATCTCATCCTCAAAGGGACTTTCAAGAGTGTTCTCCAACACCAGTTCAAAAGCATCAATTCTTTGGTGCTCAGCTTCCTTTATAGTCCAATTCTCACATCATAACCATAGCTTTGACTAGACAGAGATTTGTTGGCAAAGTATTGTCTCTGCTTTTTAATATACTGTCTAGGTTGGTCATAGCTTTTCTTCCAAGGAGCAAGACTCTTTTGATTTCATAGCTGCCATGACCACCTGCAATGATTTTGGATCCCCTCAAAATAAAGTATCTCACTGTTCCCATTGTTTCTCCATCCATTTGCCACGATGTGATGGGACCAGATGCCATGATCTTAGTTTTCTGAATGTTGAGCTTTAAGCCAACATTTTCACTCTCCTCTTTCACTTTCATTGAAAGGCTCTTTAGTTCTTCTTTGCTATCTGTCATAAGTGTGGTGTCATCTGCATATATGAGGTTATTGATATTTCCCCCAACAACCTTGATTCCAGCTTGTGCTTCATCCAGCCCAGCATTTTGCATGATATACTCGGTATATAAGTTAAATAAGCAGGGTGACAATACACAGCCTTGACATAGTCCTTTCCCGATTTGGAATCAGTCTGTTGCTCCATGTCCAGTTCTGACTGATGATTACTGAACTGCATACAGATTTCTCAAGAGGCAGGTAGGGTGGTCTGGTATTCCCATCTCTTGAAGAATTTTCCACAGTTTATAGTGATCCACACAGTCAAAGGTTTTGGCAAAGTCAATAAAGCAGAAGTAGACGTTCTTCTGGAACTCTCTTGCTGTTTGGATGATCCAACAGATGTTGGCAATTTGATCTCTGGTTCCTCTGCCTTTTCTAAATCCAGATTGAACATCTGCAAGTTCATGGTTCATGTACTGTTGAAGCCTGGATTGGATAATTTTGAGACTTACTTTGCTAGCATGTGAGATGAGTGCATTTGTGAGGGTAGTCTGAACATTCTTTGGCATTGCCTTTCTTTGGGATTGGAATAAAAACTGATCTTTTCCAGTCCTGTGGCCACTATTGAGTTTTCCAAATTTGTGGTCATATTAACTGCAGCACTTTCACAGCATCATATATTAGGATTTGAAATAGCTCAACTGGAATTCCATCACCTCCACTAGCTTTGTTCCTGGTGATGCTTCCTAAGGCCCATTTGTCTTCACATTTCAGGATGTCTGGCTCTAGGTGAGTGGTCACACCATTGTGATTATCTGGGTCATGAAGATCTTTTTTGTATACTTCTCTGTGTATTCTTTCTACCTCTTCTTAATATCTTCTGCTACTGTTAGATCCATACCATTTCAGTTCTTTATTTTGTTCTTTACTATTTTGAGATATAATTGACATATAACATTGTGTAAGTTTAACGTGTGCAACATACTGACTTTATATATGTGTATATTGCAAAATGATGACCATTATAAGATTAGTTAACATATCCAACACCTCATATAATTTCAGTTTTGTGTGTAGTGGGGACTTTTATAATACACTACTTAATGACTTACTAATGTACAATGTGGTGTTATAACTATAGCCATCATGCTGTATGGTACATCTCCAGAATTTTTTCATCTTTTAATTGGAAGTTTGTACCCTTTGACCACCTTCACCCATTTCCCTCACTCCCTGCCCCTGAGAAATGGAATATTCCCAGCCACGTCAGTAAACAAGGATGCTACAGTCATCAGCAATTGCAGCCCTTCAGTGTGAGCCAGTGAGCCTAGAGAATACTCAGAAAGGAGAAGAAAATCTGCCATTTAGCAGCCATAAGACTGCAGCCACTCGCTATGATGAGCCCTGAGAAACTCAGGATGTGAAAAAGGGATACTGGCCCCAAAGAGTTGAGGTGCATATCAAAATAATGACTTTAGAGCCCAGACTCTTACATCTTACCATAAATAGAAAAATACTAAATTTCTTAACTTGAGATGGCTGGTTTTCTTTAATTTACCAAAAAATATTTTGATGTTCAGACTACCTGCCCTTTGTTGCAAAACTTCTGTATAATTTGGCTCCTCCTCTCACCTTCTTGGAGCAATTGTCTCAGAGTTACTTAAGATGCAGTCTCCCAGGCTTCAAGTCCTAAAAAATTCCCACCAAATAAACACAACTCTCAACTTTAAAGTTGTGAATATTTTTCAGCTTGACACCCCTGACAACCAGCAAACTGTTTTCTGTTTTTAGTTTGTTTGTTTGTTTGTTTTTAGATTTCACATAAAAGTGAGATTATACAGTATCTGTCTTTCTCTGTCTGATTAATTTAATTTAGCATAATGTTTTCAAGGTCTACACAATTTGTCAAAAATGGCAGTGTTTTCATCTTTTTATGGCTGAATAATATTCCATTGAATCTGTATTTTACATTTTATTTACCCATTCACCTATTGATGGATACTTAGTTTGTTTAAAAATCTCCATATCTCAAATGTATGAACATAGTAGTGAAGATATCTCTTGAGATAGTGACAACAGGCCTTGAAATCCTCAAATATAAAATTTCCTACACTGAGGGTGTCAGTAAGGGGAAAGACAGTACTTTGCCTGAACTCTCCATTCCCATATTTCTGGGATCCTTTACTGAACATTTCCATTTCCTGTGTTTGAAGTCTTTCCATACTGCTTTGCAGGGCTATGAGACCACTGGATCTGTGGTTTCACCAGTCCCTTTCAGCACTGACTGAATGAATCTTATATACATATAGTTCCAGTTCTATGTTTGCCAATCTGGGGATAGGGTGCCATGTTACAGCACCATGTTATTTGTGTTTCTGTGCCTTAGAGGCTTTCCCTCTGTCTTCCAATTTTCTATTCATTTACTTAATAAACATATATTAAGAAGTTACTGTATGTTTAGATGCTGGAGATTCAGAAGTTGATCCAGTAAAAGACTCTTTATTAGGGAACTTTTACTTTGTGTGGTCAGGATTACTGAATCAAATAAACAACTGAGTAAATAATATAATTACAGTGCTATGAAGGTAATAATCAGAGTGATAAGACAGAATAGTGGTTCTCAGTTATGTCCAAACATTAGAATCAACTGGAGAGCTTTAAAAATTTACAGGTGCTTAGGCCTCATCTCCAGAATTTCTAGGAATGAGACACCTGTATTTTTTTAAAACTGCCTGAGTAATTTTTAAAAACAGCTTTATTTAAATATAATTTATACTACCCATTGTATAAAACATATAGTTTGATGATTTTTAGTAAACAACAAAGTTGTGCAACTATCCTTATAGTTCAGTTTTAAAATATTTCCATTCACGGCAAATAGATGGAGAAAAAATGGAAATAATGACAGACTTTATTTTCTTGGGCTCCAAAATCACTGTGGATGGTGACTGCAGCCATGAAATTAAAAGATGCTTGCTCCTTGGAAGAAAAGTTATGACAAACCTAGATAGCATATTAAAAAGCAGAGCCATCACTTTGCTGACAAAGGTCTGTCTAGTCAAAGCTATGGTTTTTCCAATAGTCACATATGGATGTGTGAGTTGGAACATAAAGAAGGCTGACTTCCAAAAAATTAATGCTTTCTCACTATAGTGCTGGATAAGACTCTTGAGAGTCCTGTGGAGAGCAAGATCAGACCAGTCAATACTAAAGGAAATCAACCCTGAATATTAATTGGGAAGACTGATGCTGAAGCTGAAGCTCAAATACTTTGGCCACTTGATCCAAAGAACTGACTCATTTCCCAGAGGCTGGGAAAGATTGAGGGCAGGAGAAGAAGGCAATGACAAAGGATGAGATGGTTGGATGGCATCACTGACTTAATGGACATTAATTGAATTTGAGCAAACTCCAGGAGACAGTGAAGGACAGGGCAGCCTGGCATACTGGTGCTTCAGTTCATAGGGTCACAAAGATTTGGACACAACTGAGCTACTGAGAAATAAGAAGATTCCTTCTGCTCCTTTGTAGTACTCCTCATTCTCACCCCCAGCCTTAAGAAACCCTTGATCTACTTTCTACAGATTTTCCTTTTCTAGACATTTCATTTGCCAGATAGTTTTAATGTGCATGATGGACTGAGAAACACTAGGCAGAGTAAATAAGGGGAGGGAACAGCTATGCTAAATTGTAAGGATGAAAATAAACCATTTTTACAAGGAATATGGATAATAGCTCTCTTGATTGAGAGAAGTGCACAAACTGGTCCTCCTTGGAGGAGGGAAAGAGTTTTGCATGGTTCAGGAGCAAAATGGAGGCCACTGTGCAAAATGAACAAGGGTGAGAACAGAGCAGGAGGCAGGATCCAGAATGTTCCAGGCTTTGTTGCATGGTGAGGATCTTGGATTTCCCTCTGAGAGCATGGGAGATCACTGAAGGTTTTATGTAGAAGTGCAACATGCTATGATTCTCCTTTTCAAAGATTCCTAGCAGCTTTGCAGAGCTGAGTTTAGAGAGTGGCCAAAGAGAAAAGCAGAAAGATAGAAACCTATGTCTATGTGGCTGATTTCTACTCATCCTTTAAGATTTGATTAAATGTAACCTACTTTGGTTGGCTTTATCTGTGCCCTCACTTTTGTTCCCATAGAGCTCTATCCACATTTTCACTAAAAACCAATTATAAGGGATTATTAATAATCTACTTGTCTATCTCCTCTATACGTTATGCATGACTTTGGTGGATTACTTGGTAGGGGAAAACTCACCAAATAAGTATACTAATGGAAAAATAACAAACAACAATGAGATAGCAAAAAGAATTACGTGTTATTTATCTTTTTATTATGAGCACCTGGCACTATGCCTGATCCAGTAACAGGTGCTCAGGAAATAAATATTTGTTGAATTGAATAATGCATTTCTTCAAGGGCTGAGGCCATGCCTCATGTTTTGAATCCTCTCAGCAAGTAACATATTTAATGCACAAGAGAAGCAATGTATAATTTCAATTGCATAAATTAATCTAACTTGAGATTTTATTCCATTAGCACATGGAATACAATGTGAGATAATAATGGAAGTCAACATTTGTGTAACAATGTATAGTTTTCAAAGGACTTTTATTCATTCAGGAAATTCTTTCTGAGTACCTGCCTTGTACCAGGCACTGTACATGGGTGGTATACAATTTGACAAGATAGTAAAAGTCTCTCTGCATGGAGCCGTCATGTTGGAGGAAGCTGAAAATCACAATATCATACAATAGGCTTGAGAGGGGCATAAGTCAGACTTCATTATCTTCATTTTACAGATGGAGAAAAAAAAAAAAAACAAGGAATTTTGAGGTGCATTCCTAAAATATGAGCTGAGATTCAAATATGACTTTTGCCTCCAAATCCCTTTGCTGAATGGTGGATCTTGGAAAGAATTGCTATACCCATGACACTTAGATGTGTTCCTGTGGAATGTAATGATTATCTCTGGAATGCAGACAATATCAAATTCTTTTAAAACATGGAATTACAGATAGAAGGGACCTTAGGAAGCATTTGGTTCACCTACTTTATTTTACAGATAAGTAAATCAAGACCTAGGGAAATGAAATGACTTTCCTTCATTTTACAAAAGTATTTAGTCAGAAAGTCATGAACTCTCAGAGTGAAAAGTCCTCATCCATTTTACTGTTGAGCAAATTTGGATCCAGAGATGTGAAGTGATTTGCATAAAATTATATACCTAGAAAATGGCAGAACTCTAAAAGGAATCTGGGTCCCTTAACTTCTGGTCCACTGTTCTCACCACTAGCTTGGAAAACACTTAAAAGCTTATGCCTATTGTTCACCAAAAGACTTGTAAAAATGTCCGCAGTGCCTTTAAGCATAATGGTCAAAAAGTAGATATAGCAAAAATGTCCATTGTGGTAGAATGGATATAGTCACATAATAGAATAGCAATGAAAAAGAGTGAGCTACTGTTTCACAAAACATAAGAAATCTTAACATATAATCAATAAAAGAGGTCAGGACAAAAAAATAGTTCATATTGTGTGATTTTACTCAAATGAAGTTTAAAAACAGGCAAAATAGTGACAGAGGTTAAGTTAAATAGGGAGCTGCTGGTTGAGAGGGGGCATGAAGTAATTTTCCAGGGTGCTGGATATGTTCTTTGTTTTGATCTTAATGGAGGTAACACAGGTGTAAACATATATAAGTCCTCAAATTGTCCTTTTAAGATCTGTGCATGTATCTGAATGCAAGTTACTTCTCAACAGATTTGATGAATGAAAACAATAACAAAAGGTTCTAATTGTCATCTCTTGTTCTCTTATAACAGCTCTGAAAAGTAAGACCAGGTTTGGGAGTATTAGGCTCAGGGAATTCTGTAACCAACCGCACTGTTCAAGGAACATGCAGCACAGCCACAGCTCTGCTTGAAAGGCTGTTGATTTCAAGACTTCAGTCAATAAACATCTTTAAGCTTACTATAGACCAGGCGTCTCCAACCCCTGGATCTTGGGGCTTGGTAATGGTCTGTGGCCAATTAGGAACCAGGCCGCACAGCAGGAGGTGAGCAGTGGGCAAGCAAACAAAGCTTCATCTGTATTTACAGCTGTTCCCCATCTATTGCATTCTCACCTGAGTTCCGCCTCCTGTCAGACAAGCGGCAGCATCAGATTCTCACAGGAGCATGAACCCTGCTGTGAACTGTGCACATAAGGGATCTAGGTTGCCCACTCCTAATGAGATTCATCCCCAAACCATCCTTTCCCCAACACACACTCCCTTTCCGAACCCTGGAAAAACTGTCTTCCACAAAACTGATTCCTGGTGCCAAGAAGGTAGGGACCACTGCTATAGACTATACATGTGTCAAGATTTTGTATTGCAATAAATGCTTATCCAATAGGTTTAGATTAGACAATATACTCAACTTGTTATTTCCCAATTATCTCCTGATTTTTTTTTTCTTATTTCTCAACCTGTATCAATGAAGACAACAGAGTTTGGATCTAAGAGATTGTTTTTTGAAAAATACTTCACATAGTTTGCTTTACAGAAAAGAATTCTAGAGGCAATTTCATATTTACATCTGCATCACAATTTCTTGAACTTATTATTTTGTTTTGTTTCTGAGGTAGAATGTCCACACAAACACCAGTTGCAGTATTATTTAGAATAGAAACTAATAGGAAACAAATAAATATTCAATGATAGGGAATGTCTATGTGAACTGTGGTGTATCTTTTAAATGGAATATAATTCAGACATTAAAATTTAGACAATAGCTTGAAAAGTTCTTTTGGTATGCTAAGGGGAAAACGTAAATGAAATTGCATGTACAATATGTTTCAACTACTCAACAGTACACGTTTATTAAAATGCATATATACTCAATTGTCATCATGAGCTGATTATGTTTAGATGGGATAACTAGAATATTGCTTTTCTTTATACTCTTATATAGTTCTTAAATTTTCTTTAATGAGCGTGCACTATGTTTATAACTTAAAGAGTGACATCTTAAGACAAAACAGATCAATTTCCAATATCTTTGATGCATATTTTTAGATGTTGTCTATTTTTCAGAGCTATCAAATGTCTCTAACAACATCACATTCTTAAACCCGTAAACTGAGGTTTATTAAGCCCTAACTTTGCGTCAAAGACTTATCATAGCACTATGAGGAATAAAATGAAAATATAACAGTGTAAATAAAAGGAACAAAAAACATATGGGAAAAAAAGACTGATGTAAGTGTGAAGACTTAAGAGTTTATTTTGACCTATTTACTATTAGACATTTGATATTAATTATGTCAAAAACATTCCTTGATGAAAGTGGTTATGATCATTCCCATCCATTTATTCCGCAAACATTTATAAACATCTAATGTGTATCATACTGTTTTTGTGGTTCTCAAGGCAAGAATACTGAAGTGGTTTGTGATGGACAGGGAGGCCTGGTGTGCTGCAGTCCATGGGGTCACAAAGACTCAGGCACGACTGAGCAACTGAACTGAACTGAATGTGTGTCAGGCATTGTGTTCAGTGCTAGTGATAGAGTTAGGGTAAAGGGACAAAGTAGGTGATTAATTAATCCCACTAGAGGATTGTAAATAGAAAAAAATATGGGAGACCCTTGTGAGTGTGTGTGTGTGTATGTGCTTATTCACTTCATTTGTGTCTGACTCTTTGCGACCCCATTGAGCATAGCCCACCAGGCTCCACTTTCCATGGGATTCTCCAGGCAAGAATACTGGTAAGCGTTGCCATGCCCTCCTCCAGGGGATCTTCCTGACCCAGAGATCGAACCCACATCTCTTGCATCTCCTGCATTGCAGGAGGATTCTTTACTGCTGAGACACTTAGGAAGCACTTGGGAGACCATTGTAATTAATGATTATTTGCTTAGCAACAAAACCCTGCAACAGAAGCACAAGACATGCCCCGAAAGAATAAAATAATGGTGACATTAGACCCATACCCTTCTCAGTGAGCTCAGTAAGTTAATGATTCCTAGGACATCCTCTTTGCACACATAAAAAACAAAGATTTCTGGACCTAGTTTGACCATGTAGGGACAAGAAAACTCCCCTGCTCAACCTGGAGGAGGAGCTGATGATGAAATCATGACATCTGCTCAAGAAAGGCAAAGAAGTACTTCTTTCCCTCCTCACTTTTTCTTTGATTATAAAACTATAGCTCAGTGAGGTCTCAGGGAGTGGCACACCCTTGCCCACCCACTTGTAAGCCTCACAATCATCCTATTCTAATAAATCACTCCTTAACTATTAGGTCAATCGTGTCCTACTCTTTGTGACCCCATTGACTATGCAGTCCATGGAATTCTCTGGGCCAGAATACTGGAGTGGGTAGCCTTTCCCTTCTCCAGGGGATCTTCCCAACTCAGGGATTGAACCCAGGTCTCCCACACTGCAGGTGGATTCTTTACATGCTGAGCTACAAGGCAAGCCCAAGAATACTGAAGTTGGTAGCGTATCCCTTCTCCAGCAGATCTTCCTGACCCAGGAATTGAACCGGGGTCTCTTGCATTGTAGGCAGATTCTTTACCAACTGAGCTATCAGGGAAGCCCCACAAGAATAATAAATCACTTCTCAACTATCAGCTTGTCTCTCACTGAATTCTTTCTGTACTAAGACCAAAAGGACTATGGTACTGGAGCTCTTCAGAGCCCCAGGAAACAACACCCATCTGTTTCACTGGGGATACAAAGATAAATAAGATACAGTTCTTACAGCTCTATGTAAATATATGCAAAGAAAAATATATCACAAGGGAGCTCATCCACTGAACAGATGTAAAAAGTACTGAGAAGTCAAATGACTTGTTCAATGTCCTACAGAAAGACAGTGCTGGGGCCAGGAGTCAAGTTGCTCATCTGCAACATCCTGGTTTTGAAGATCATTGTGTGATGCAGGTTACAGATGCTGCAGGACTGCCAAAGTCTTCAGCAGCCAGCAAAACATTCAGGGTAGGGACATCCTCACTAGGCTTCACCATGGATGAGATTTGGGTACCTGGAGGTGACAGGGGGAGATCCCAGCAGCTCAAAAGCCCAGGAGGAAGAATGATCCCATGCTCTTTTAGTATTGTAAGGAAATGGGTCCCCAATAAGGTAATAAGGCTAGAATATGCTTCAGGCTATTTAGTCACTTGGATTTCAACCTCGGATTGTCACCTCTGCAGTAAGCCAGCCTTTTCCGAACCCAATTATAAATCTCAGCCAGTCTTTTCCTAGAACCCAATTATAAATCTATAAATTAGTATTGGTGTGTCTCTTATTTTGTAGCTTTTAAGAGATTGACTATTTCTGTCCATCAGAATGTGACATCAAAGAGAACACAGACAATGTCTGCCTTATTCCTAGCTGAATTCTTAGAGCCTAGAACAAAGCCTGGAAAATAAACTTTCATGAAATATTTGTTGAATTAATTAATTGATGTTTTGGGAGCACCAAGGAAGTTTTCCAGCTTGGATAGAAATAGGGGTGGATGTCAAAATGGCTTTCTGTAGGAGGTGGCAATTGAGATAGGCCTCAAAGGATAAATAGATTGTCTGCAGTGTCTGAATAGAAGTGGGAGGGCTGAGGGAAGTGAGAGAAGACATTGTTAAATATGGGAATATGACAGGAATGACATAGTGGAGAAAAGCCACTGGAGAGGAGCTGGAAAGTGTCAAACTGGTACCTAAAGATGATGGTCAAAATGAGGCAGGGACTAGATTCCACCAGGACTTGCAAGCTTCCATTTTAGTAGGATTCAATTTAAAAGAAACCAATCGGATGGTTTTAAGTGGGGATGGTCACAATTGGATCTTTGTTTTAGAAAGTCTGACAGTATGGAAAGACACTTTTTGGTGACACAAGACTGGGGTGAGGATTTCAGCTGGGAAAGGGAAAAGTAGTTCCTGACCTCTAGGACCTGGCTGGGACTGTCAGTCAGAACTTGGTGTTCCCCTGATGAACATAAATGCCTTCACAGACCACAAGAGAGAAGGCCACTCTGCCCATGATCTGCTACCGCTGCTGCTAAGTCGCTTCAGTCGTGTCTGACTCTATGCGACCCCATAGACGGCAGCCCACCAGGCTCCCCAGTCCCTGGGATTCTGCAGGCCAGAGTATTGGAGTGGGTTGCCATTTCCTTCTCCAATGCATGAAAGTGAAAAGTGAAAGTGAAGTCGCTCAGTCATGTCCGACTCCTCGCGACCCCATGGACTGCAGCCTACCAGGCTCCTCTGCCCATGGGATTTTCCAGGCAAGAGTACTGAAGTGGGTTGCCATTGCCTTCTCCACTGCCCATGATGGGTCAAGCCAAAAACAAGACTACTTCATAATCCTATCACACAGACACAAAGCACAAACATTGTCCTAACTATAAAAATGACCAAACATCCCCCTTTCCTGTTAAAGTTAGCCACTGATGCTGCTTTACCAATTACACTTTTCACCGTGTTTCATTCTTCCAGTATTATAGATAAGATACACAGTCTCAGAATTATCTGTATTTCTTGACAACACACAGTTCAGAGCTGTTTCCTCTTCCTTGAACCCTTCTCCAAAGCACCTAACACAAGTTTAAATCTTATAATAAATCTTCCCTAGCACCTGCTATTGAGAAGCCCCATGATACCCATTCTGCCTCATTTGTACGAGCAATAGACTAGATTTGTTTAACTGAATATGTGTTCCTTGTGGCCTTTGGCTGGAAGGCAATGGCATAGCTAAAAGATTGCTACAATTAAAGTGCTACAGTCCACTTGTACTAGCTTGCGAGAGCCTATTGTTAAATTTTAGGAATTTTGCAAGTTGTTAAATACATCATTATTGATAATTAAAATCTATAAACTTTCCATTAAATTTAATTATATTGAAACAACAGCAATGCATCCTCAAAACTCATTACTTCCAAATTATTTTATTACATTTTATGATTTTCTCTGCTCTGGAGATTATTAAAATCATATATATATATATATATATATATATAATCTTTTATGGTAGAAATGGTGTAAAATGATGTGCCACTGTGCCTCTCTTTCTTACTCCATGTTTAATGATATCTTTCATTTTGTTAGCTGGAGATTTGCCATAACAGAAGTAGTTATAACATGGGAATTGACAAACACTAAAGTCAAAGCTTCTCTCTATCTCCAGCTGTTGGTAAACCAACACCCCACTGTTAGGCTAATCCACAAATGTTGAGGCCTTACACTGAGGCACTAAAATCAGGGCAGGGGATCATTGAGGGGATTCAAGAACTATATAGAGTTGACAAGAGAGCTGACAGAGAAGGGAATTAATTATATGCATTTTTCTTCCACTCTCTGGTATGAAACCTACGACACTTGGCTTTCCTTTGCTTAAAGAGTCCTGTTTTTAGTTACCAAGATATGCTTTCCTGATTCTCCTTCTACTTCCCTGAGCCCTACCTGCTCCCAGGCTGATTTCTGGCCTTTGGTTTGAAAGGCAAGAAAAAGCTCAGGGAAGTTCTGCTTCCCTCAGAGCACTGACAGGGAGCTGCCAGGTTGAGGGCATCATGTTTAGTAATCTTCCAAACTGTTCATCATAACCTAAGAGGACAAGCACAACTTTGTGTCTTAAATTATTTACTTTGGGTATGGCTTAGAAATAAAGATGCATTGAAATATGTATATTACCATACATAAAATAGATGACCAGTGCAAGTTTGATGCATGAAGCAGGGCACTCAAAACCAGTGCTCTGTGACAACCCAGAGGGATGGGGTGGGGAGGTGGGAGAAGGGTTCAGGATGGAGGCACACATGTGTACCCATGTCTAATTAATGTTGATGTGTGGCAAAAAATATTAAATATTGTAATTATCCTCCAATTAAATAAATGTAAAACAAAACAAAAAAAATCAAGATGCTTAACTTTTATTTACTTTTTAAAACTTGTAATTGGCATTAAGATTTCACTTATACAAGTCAGATAATAGAAAAGTACAGAGCAGATAGAAAATATTAAAAAGAGAGTCATATATAACAGATTAAAATTTTACCAATTGGGGAGGGACAAGAGTTCTGTGCTCTGAAGGAAGGGGCTTCCTAAAATGATTGTCTCTGGCAGAACAACAGTCCATGTAATTAATGGTTATAAAATACTTTAAAGGCCTAAAGTACTTCATCAATGCTGAGATGTAATTGTGCCATTTCAACAGGACATGTTTTATTACCCGTGTTCACACTGGAATTCTCAAATAGGTTTCAGTGCTGTAGTCTTGGCATCAATACATTGGTTTTTTCCATACCCAGATTGCTCATCTGGGCAGCTGTGGTGAGGGCCAGAGGTGTGAGGAAGACGAAGCCTACACTTACATGTGAAGAGGGAAGGGTCACTACGAGTACCACCTCCTGCAAGGAGCCCTTGTAGATACACCAGTAAGCTCTCTTCAGAACCCCAGCAACTCTCACTCTATCCCTTGAGTCTCCCTCAGGTCAATGTTGTTTTGCATAGTCATTCACATGTTTCACCTGGAGTTCTGGAATTGTGCCACTTGCCTCTGTTGCATCCTCTGCATAGGGTCTGTCCATTATAGAGTTGTAGCCTTTAGAGGATTCTCCAAAAAGTTTCATGCAATTTCAAGATAAGAATGAAAGCTTTCTCTTACAAATAGTCTCCACTCCCCACACTATAACCCACTACACCAATCCTGACATCCCATGGATATTCCAATGCTTGCAAGCACTCTGGAAGGTGAAAGCACTCTGGAAGGTGAAAGAAAATGAAGGTAAAAGTCACTCAGTCATGTCCAACTCTTCGCAATCCCATAGATATACAGTTAACGGAATTCTCCAGGCTAAAATGCTGGCGTGGGTAGCTGATCCCTTCTCCAGGGGATCTTCTCAACCCAGGTTTTGAACCCAGGTTTCCCACATTGCAGGCACATTCAGTAACAGCTGAGCCATCAAGGAAGCCCAAGAATACTGTAGTGGGTAGCCTATCCCTTCTCCAGAGTATCTTCCTGACACAGGAAGGTAGGTGTCATTTAAATAAACAAACAAACAAAAAACTGTTACTTTGTAGATTGGAGAACAGAGGTCAAATAACTTACAGAAGAGCTCACGGCATGTTCTGACTCAGTCTACTGCCCTTTACTCATTAATTCCAAATTTCTGGATGTCTTTTGCCACTATCTGATTTCCTACTGTCTTATTTACCACTACAGTCAAAATAATAACCACCCCAACAACAAAAGCAACTGACACTGCAGAGAGTACTTTCCTCAGCTCAGAGCACATCCGTATAGTGACCTTAACTTATATGCGCTGTAGCTCCATTTCTAGCTACACAACCTTGGGCAAGACCTTAACCTCTTGGGATCTCTGCTGCTTCAATTATGACATATAACAACTCAACATCTAATTGAGGCAGGGAAATTTTTATTACTAGTAAATTATTAATAAATATGCATTAATACTGACCTCTTAAACTCTTTAGAGTTTACAAATCACTTTCTCAATTGTTTTCTAATATTTTTCTCCCAATAGCTCTGTAAGGTCAGCATGGCACACAGTCTTACCCCATTGTAAGAGTGAAGAAACTGAGACCTAGAGAGATGTCAGCAGCATTTTATAAAGTATATTTTGGGAGCATATTAATCCCTGAAGATACTCTATGAAAAAAAAAAAAAAAGATGAGTGGGAAATACTGTATGCTCTATCTTTGCCTAGAAAGTTAAAAGTGCAAGGCACAGTAAAGGCTCTGGTAAGTTCTACAGCAAGAAAACAAAATTATCTTACTTAAATAGTTGCTAAAATGTATATGTATATATGTACATATAATATATATGTATATACATATTATATATATACATATATATATAATATACACACACACACACACACACACATGTGTTCATGTACACTAAGTCACCTCAGTCAGTCGTGTACTACCCTTTTAGACCCTATGGACTGACCCCAGGCTCCTCTGTCCATGGGATTCTCCAGGCAAAAATATTCGAGTGGGTTGCCATGTGCTCTTCCAGGGGATCTTCCTGACCCAGAGACTGAACCTGTGTCTCTTAGCTCTCCTGCATTACCAGGGTCATCTGGGAAGTCTATATATATATATATATATACACACACACACACACATACATGAAAGATAGTCTGCCTCTCTGAAAATTTATTAACATTTTGTGAAACTAGGTTTCTGTGGAGCTCATGATCTGTGGAATTAACTAATCTTTAGTAGAATCTATGTAAAAAAGCAAAATGGCTGTCTGGGGAGGCCTTACAAATAGCTGTGAAAAGAAGAGAAGCAAAAAGCAAAGGAGCAAAGGAAAGATACAAGCATCTGAATTCAGAGTTCCAAAGAATAACAAGAAGAGATAAGAAAACCTTCTTCAGCGATCAATGCAAATAAATAGAGGAAAACAACAGAATGGGAAAGACTAGAGATCTCTTCAAGAAAATTAGAGCTACCAAGGGAATATTTCATGCAAATATGGGCTCGATAAAGGACAGAAGTGGTATGGACTTAACAGAAGCAGAAGATATTAAGAAGAGGTGGCAAGAATACACAGAAGAACTGTACAAAAAAGATCTTCATGACCCAGATAATCACGATGGTTGTGATCACTGACCTAGAGCCAGACATCCTGGAATGTGAAGTCAAGTGGGCCTTAGAAAGCATCACTAGGAACAAAGCTAGTGGAGGTGATGGAATTCCAGTTGAGCTCTTTCAAATCCTGAAAGATGATGCTGTGAAAGTGCTGCACTCAATATGTCAGCAAATTTGGAAAACTCAGCAGTGGCCACAGGACTGGAAAAGGTCAGTTTTCATTCCAATCCCAAAGAAAGGCAATACCAAAGAATGCTCAAACTACCACACAATTGCACTCATCTCACACGCTAGTAAAGTAATGCTCAAAATTCTCCAAGCCAGGTTTCAGCAATACGTGAACCGTGAACTTCCTGATGTTCAAGCTGGTTTTAGAAAAGGCAGAGGAACCAGAGATCAAATTGCCAACATCTGCTGGATCATAGAAAAAGCAAGAGAGTTCCAGAAAAACATCTATTTCTGCTTTATTGACTATGCCAAAGCCTTTGACTGTGTGGATCACAATAAACTGTGGAAAATTCTGAAAGAGATGGGAATACCAGACCACCTAATCTGCCTTTTAAGAAATCTATATGCAGGTCAGGAAGCAACAGTTAGAACTGGACACGGAACAACAGACTGGTTCCAAATTGGAAAAGGAGTATGTCAAGGCTGTATAATGTCACACTGCTTATTTAACTTCTATGCAGAGTACATCATGAGAAATGCTGGACTGGAAGAAACACAAGCTAGAATCAAGATTGCTGAGAGAAATATCAATAACCTCAGATATGCAGATGACACCACCCTTATGGCAGTAAGTGAAGAGGAACTAAAAAGCCTCTTGATGAAAGTGAAATTGGAGTGTGAAAAAGTTGGCTTAAAGCTCAACATTCAGAAAACGAAGATCATGGCATCCAGTCCCATCACTTCATGGTAAATAGATGGGGAAACAGTGGAAACAGTGTCAGACTTTATTTTTTTGGGTTCCAAAATCACTGCAGATGGTGACTGCAGCCATGAAATTAAAAGACACTTACTCCTTGGAAGGAAAGTTATGACCAACCTAGATAGCATAGTCAAAAGCAGAGACATTACTTTGCCAACAAAGGTTCGTCTAGTCAAGGGTATGGTTTTTCCTGTGGTCACGTATGGATGTGAGAGTTGGACTGTTAAGAAGGTTGAGCGCCAAAGAATTGATGCTTTTGAACTGTGGTATTGGAGAAGACTCTTGAGAGTCCCTTGGACTGCAAGGAGATCCAACCAGTCATTCTGAAAGAGATCAGCCCTGGGATTTCTTTGGAAGGAATGATGCTAAAGCTGAAACTCCAGTACTTTGGCCACCTCATGCGAAGAGTTGACTCATTGGAAAAGACTCTGATGCTGGTAGGGATTGGGGGCAGGAGGAGAAGTGGACGACAGAGGATGAGATGGCTGGATGGCATCACTTACTCGATGGACGTGAGTCTGGGTGAACTCTGGGAGTTGGTGATGGACAGGGAGGCCTGGCGTGCTGTGATTCATGGGGTCGCAAAGAGTCGGACACGACTGAGTGACTGAACTGAACTGAACTGAATCAAGATAGTGTGACTAGGAGAGCTGATATTATGTCTCTGAGTCAGTACACAGTGGTGGGGTCATTAGCAGAAATATATTTCAGCCTTCTGTTCACAATAAATTTAAACTACCTGTATTTTTCAGTTTCCTGTTTGCTTTGATCCAGTAGGGTTGGGCAGTCACTCCAGTCCCTGTTGACTTTAACTTGTTGCCCATGAAATGCTGAGTTGCTAGTGTACTAAGCTAACTTCACATCACTGCATGGCTGGTCCAGACTTAAACATCCAGCAAAAATACGGGAAAGGGAATTTGTGAAAAGGTGTACAGAGGCTTCTGTGCCCTAGTCTAAAAGGATCATGCATTGTAAATATGACTTCGGGGGTCTGACTGCTTTTTCTTTCCAAGCAATTCTGAACATTCCAGAGATATACTCCAGATACTGAAGAGGGAGGATTGGGTAAGGGGAGTAAAGCAGCAGTTTCCAACCAGGAGCAATCCACCCAAATGTCCCCCTGCTAAGAGACATTTGGTGATACTTGGAGACACTTTAGGAGGTGCTACTAAATCTAGTGGGTAAAGGCCAGAATTGCTACTAAATTGTCCTGTCCTTTGATGCATAGGACATCCCCCACAAGTAATTCAAAGTGTCAATAGTGCTGAAGTACAGAAACCCTGGACTAAGGAAGTGAGATAGTTTGGGCATGTGCCACGTTACTGAGGCAGTGTAGAGTAGTGGAAAGAACTCGGACCATTTGCCTGAAAGCCAGAGTCAAATCCTAGCTCTGCTAATGTGAAAGAGCCTTTCTGGGGCTCACAGTAATGTGGTTCTCCTCTGCTTCCTGGTATACAGGAAAAGTTCATACAGCAAGCCTCTCCCTGCTCCTTGCCACAGATTGGTAAATCCTATGCCTTGGTACATGATTGGAGAAGGCAATGGCAAGCCAGTCCAGTACTCTTGCCTAGAAAATCCCATGGATGGAGGAGCCTGGTAGGCTGCAGTCCACGGGGTCGCTACGAGTTGGACGCGACTGAGCGACTTCACTTTCACTTTTCACTTTCACACAATGGAGAAGGCAATGGCGATCCACTCCAGTGTTCTTGCCTGGAGAATCCCAGGGACGGCGGAGCCTGGTGGGCTGCCGTCTATGGGGTCGCACAGAGTTGGACACGACTGAAGTGACTTAGCAGCAGCAGCAGCAGTACATGATAGTGGATAGAGATGAAGTTATGTGACCTGTTCTGATCCTGGCCCCTAAGCTGCTGATGAAACCTTCCAACTCTGCTCCCATCTACCTTCCAGCAGAGAATCCAGTGGAGAATGCTGAGGCCTGATCTAGACATTGGATTAAGGAATTCCAAAACTTAGACCTTTGGGTGCCCAAGAGGTCCAAAAATGCTGGAACTTGGGAAGGGAAACACTAATTTATTTTTGCTAACCTCTGAAAGTTAGCAGTTTCTCAATTTGAGTGTAAGCAAGCAAACCATTGTAATGCTAATAGTACGTGTGACTCCTTCTCTAATAGAAATCAAGATGGTTTCATATCACATTATAGTTATTACATCAATATCTAAAAATATCATTTTTGCTAAAGGTAATGCTCAAAATCCTTCATGTTAGGCTTCAACAGTAGGTTAACCAAGAAATTCCAGATGTACAAGCTGAATTTAGAAAAGGCAGAGGAATCAGAGCTTAAATTGCCAACATCTGCTGGATCATAGAAAAAGAAAGGGAATTTCAGAAAAAGACATCTACTTCTGCTTCACTGACTGTGCTAAAACTTTTGACTGCATGGATCATAGCAAACTGTGGAAAATTCTTAAACAGACTGGAATACCAGACCACCTTTCCTGCCTCCTGATAAATCTGTATGCAGGTCAGGAAGCAACAGTTAGAATGGGACATGGAACAACAGACTGGTTCCAAATTGGGAAAGGAGTATGTCAAGGCTGTATATTGTCATCCTGCTTGTTTAACTTCTATGCAGAGTACATCATGCAAAATTCTGGCCTGGATGAAGCTCAAGCTGGAATCAAGATTGCCAGGAGAAATAACAATAATCTGAAATATGCAGATGATACCATCCTAATGGCAGAAAGCAAAGAGGAACTAAAGAGCCACATGATCAATGTGAAAGAGGGAGAGTGAAAAAGCTGGCTTAAAACTTGACATTAAAAAAATGAAGATCATGGCATCTGGTCTCATCACTTCATGGCAAATAGATGGCTAAAAAATGGAAACACTTACAGACTTCATTTTCTTATGCTCCAAAATCACTGCAGATGATGACTGCAGCCATGAAATCAAAAGACATTTGCTTCTTGGAAGAAAAGCTATGACCAACCTAAATAGCATATTAAAAAGCAGAGGCATCACTTTATCAACAAAGGTCCATATAGGCAAAGCTATGGTTTTTCCAGTATTCATGTATGGATATGAGTCGGGCCATAAAGAAAGCTAAGCACAGAAGAATTGATGCTTTTGAAATATGGTGCTGGAGAGGACTCTTGAGAGTCCCTGGGACCTCAAGGAGATCAAACCAGTCAATCATAAAGGAAATCAACCCTGAATATTCACTGGAAGAACTGATGGTGAAGCTGAAACTCCAATACTTTGGCCACCTGATGTGAAGAGCTGACTCACTGGAAAAGACCTGATGCTGGGAAAAATCGAGGGCAAGAGGAGAAGGGATGACAGAGAATGAAATGGTGGGATGGAATCATCGACTCAATGGACATGAGTTTGAGCAAACTCTGGGAGATTGTGAAGGACAGGGAAGCCTGGTTTGCAGTTCATGGGGTCACAAAGAGTTGGACACTATTGAGCAACGGAACAACAACCTTTTGATTATAGTAGTTATCAGTTAAAAATTGTTAGTCATTCATTCTTTTCAATCTCTTTGTGACCCCATGGACTGTACCTCCGTCCATGGAATTCTCCAGGCACGCATAATGTAGTGAAAAGTCATTCCTTTCTCCAGGGGATGTTCCCAATCTAGAGATTGAAGTCAGGTCAAACCAATAGAATTGCAGGCAGCTTCTTTACTGTTTGAGTTACCAAGGAAGCCCCAAGAGCGGCTGCTTAATCTGTCTAATAATGCACTAATAAAGAACACACATTACTATATTACATTTTTTCTTTTAATTTTAATATTTATTTTTATAACTATTTCCAATTTGATTTTCTATGTAATCCTATGTTATTTTATCCTATTTTATGTTATTCATTTACAAAAATTTTTCAGAGAAGGTTCGTAGGCAGCAGCAGTCTGACAAAGGGGTTTGTGGCACAAAAAAGTTCAGAGCCCCTGCTCTCTGAGTGGACTGCATGGATCAGAGCTCTTCTTCCCCCCAAGGCACCATTCCATCCCCAAGGATGGGATGTGTGTGCCCTGCCAACCCACATTGGGCCGTACCATGAGCAAGGGAGAAAACTTTGTGCTGTTAAGCCACTGAGATTCGAGGAGTTTTTTTTGCCACAGCCACGCTGATTAAGCCTGCCAAGCTTCTTAATTGCTCTCAGCCTGGCTTCTAAACTTCTTCTTGAAAATAATCATATCATCTATTCACAGGGTGGTTGGGAAGAGTAAAGAGGAGAACATATATGTCATGTGCTGCTGATGAAGTGATTATTATGAATTACCAAGAAAGGCTGCTTTTCCCTAAATCGAGAAAAAGCAATGACTTTCCTGTTTTTGTAAGTCACATTTTATTGGAACACAAGTCTATCATTTGTTTACATATTGTCTGAGCTGCTTTCCTGGCAGAAGTGAGGCGAAGACCAGAAGGCCTGCAAACCTAAAATATTTGTCATCTGGCTCTTTAAGGAAAAATTTGCTACCCTTTGCCCTGGGCTCTGCTTTTTTCACTTAGATGGTAGTGGGAGGGAAAAGTAGCAGCCTCTTTGTATGGATGGAAAACCTGGGGAGATGCTATTTTCAAATCCAATTAGGAGGTTCCAAGGGCACACACAGCAGTTCCTGTCACCTAAGGGCATTGACTAAATTCTAAGCCAGAATTGGCAGTCCCTTTGGCATCTGCTTGAACTGGTTCAATATACTGATGCTTCCTTTGGGTTATTTCTTTTGATCAAGTGGACAAATATCCTCATATATGGAGGAATGCATGAAGCAGATTAACAAGGGCAGTTTGTTCCATATCCTTCCAGTAGTATTGAAGGAGGAAACAGAACAGGCTCTATCTTGAAAGCAGGACTCCATCTTGGGCAGGACTGTGGACTTTGCGCTATATGCCCAGTATCTATGGAAACGACAAACCAACTGGAAAAACAGGCCCCCGCCCTGCCCCCAACCCCCCCCCCCCCACCACCAAGGAAGAGCCCTAGGGCTCTCCATTGCTAAAAGAATACCCTAATTATCTGTGTAACCGAATAGAATCATACATTCTATTTTGGTTATTGGGGTATGATCACAGGCCTAGGCCTATTGATAATTGTCCACTGTTAACTACCTAGGCTTAAGGCATATGATCATGGGTTAACTTTGATTGTATCTTTCTTTTTCCTTTATTCAGAATAGTTTCCGGGAACCTTATACACTTAGGGTATATAAGGTTTTCACAAAAACTGTTTGGGGTCCTTGGCTAAGAGGAGACTCTGCCTTGGGCCCACCGGTGTAATAAACTGCACTGCACTATCTACATTGTCCTTCTGAGTGAGTTTGTTTTCCAGAAAGTGTGGCTACAACAGTATATCTGCAAGTAGCAATGAAGATATGATAACAACCTGTTTACAGTTAAGGAAACTGAGTCATAAGAAGTTAAGGGAATGTGAGACAGGAACTACCATCATGCAATCATCATATATATTTCTTAAAACCTACTATGTGGAATGCAGGAATTGGGTAGTGGGAAGTGGGAGAAATCGTAAGATTTGCCCAAGTTAGTATAAATAGTAAATTGCAGAACTGGGCTTTTAACCCAGCTTGGTTCCATGTTCGCTACAGTGTATACTGCCCAGTATTGCTCTCTGCCATCATGTTCGCTGCCAGCAGCATCATTATCAAAGACTTTCATGTTATGGATGTGGTTACTCAGTGACAAAGTCTCTGACATTTGCCAATTCAGAGTGGTCTTTCAAATGATACATGGTGAATGCTTATTTGTCCTCTGCTGTTGAATTGCTATGTGATCCTAATTAATTCATTAACCAAAATGAGCCTCAGTTTATTCAACTGTAAAAACAAAATGATAATTTAATCCTACTTGATGGGTAATTTAAAACTCACTGAAAGAAGAAAGGAAATAAATATATGAGTTGATTTTTCTTTTTTAATCTTGCACTGGAAAAACATATTTTTCTTTGAAAGACTCACAAACCTTTTTAGCATCTGACTTTTCCTTTTTAAAAATATATATCTTATTTGATTCCATTATTTCACACATCATATAATGGTAGAATGCCAGAGCTAGAAGGGAGTTAAGAGATCTTTCTAAGCTAATTCTTATTTTAGCCATTGAGGAAACATGGGTGCCAGGAGGCAGTTATTTGTTTTGTGTGTCCCAGGAACTATGGGCTGAGACTGCAATTCTAGTCCATGATTCCCAGAGACTATGTTTTCCACAATACTTTCTTGCCTCCTAAAGGAGGGTTCTGTTCAGAGCACCTGACTTGGGGGATGATTGTTTAAGCTTAAAAGTCATAACCATCAATGTGTCTATTTCCTAAAGGGGTAAGTGTGCAATGCTAAATCTGCCAGCTTTGGTTTGAAGATGGTCTAGCTTTGAATGCCACTAACAAATGAGACCTTGAGCTTGCTGCTTCCTTTTTCTGTAGAGTCTTTCTTTCCTTGCCTGTAAAAGAGAGATAGTAATACAGACAGTACTCAACTTACAATTTTTTGACTTTATGATGGAGCAAAAATGATGTGCATTCAGGATAAACTATACTTGGAATTTTGATTTTTGCTCTTTTCCAGGCTAATGATATGGGGGATGACACTCTCATGATGCTGAGCAGGGCAGCAGCCACAGCTCCCAATCAGCCATTTGGTCACCAGGGCAAACAACCAATATACTGATCGTGTACCCAGACAACCATTCTGTTTCTCACTTTCAGTACAGTATTCAACAAACTACATGAGATAATTCAACACTTTATTATAAAATAGGCTTTGTCTTAGATTATTTTGCCCAAATATAAGCTAATGTTAAGTGTTCTGAGCACGTTAAAGGTAGGCTGGGCTAAGCTACAATATTTGGTAGGTTAGGTGTATTAAATGCATTTTCGACTTATGATACTTCCAACTTACAATGTGTTTATCAGGATATAACCCCCTTGTTGAGGAAGACCTGTAGTACCTACCTCATAGTGTATTGGGGGGTTAAAGTCCATGGAATATAATAAGACTTGATAAATGCTAGCTAAATTACTTCTATTGTTCTAGCAACCTAAAGTAGGGATCCTATGTCTAGTACCTCCTAGTGGACTCTATGTGATGTGCCATCTGGAGATCTACAAAAAGAATGCTAAGAAACAAGGTATTAGCAGCCATGGCTATCTGCCCATTTTTATTATTGAGAAAAGCTGCATTCAAGAAAATCACTGTAAATTTAGGTCTCTTACTTGATATCACTAAATGACATTTTAAATATGTATTTTTTTCACATTTTTATGTCAGCAAGTATGAGTACTGAAGTAATCACCCATAAACAAATTAAACTTCCTGAGGTAAATCTTCTGCCACTGTTTTCTCTCCAGCCACATGTTGCCCCTTGACATCTGATTTAACATGCATATGGGTCCCCTCAGAGGCAGCCTCCTTCTAGCCACAGGATTGGTCTTCTGTGCTTGATGGCTTCCTTGGATACAAGGCCACTGCAAACCCTTACTAACTGTGAAATGTCTTTAGCATTAAGCTCTGATAAGATTGATGCCCAGAAAGCAGGCTTCTTAGCCATGGACAGAGGTCCCAGGCTCATTGTTTTATAAACAACCAAGCTTTCCATGGAGCACTGGGAGAATTTGTTGTTTGGGGCTAATTAGCCTCATTAAGAAACCCTTGACGGGCAAATGAAACTGAAAAGTAATCACCCTCTGAAACAACTTAGCAGATGTACAACCTGAACATAATTTCCAGCAGTTTCCCAAGGGCTGAAAGTCCCACATTCATATTTCCTCCAGGAAGAAGTGATACAGGTGTAGTCTTCCTCCAGAGCCTGGAGCCTAGGGCTGCAGGTGCCCCTTTGTACTTTCTTTTAGATTGAGAACTCTGTCCAGAGTAATTTCATCCTCTCTCTTCTTCATGAATTTAGATCCAATCTCCAGAGTTCCACTCAAATCCTATTTGTTGCCAGAAGTGTGCACTCTCACTGTCTTTCTGTCCTTGTTTGACTATTTACCCTAGGATGAGTTCTCATATCCATCTTCTCATTTAACCATTATAAGGATTTTATAAAGTGGTCACTACCATCATTCTTGTTTTATAGATGACACTCAGAGCTGTTAATTGGATTTTCTCAAGTTCCATAGCTAGCCAGTGACATGGCCAGAATTTAAAACCTAAAAATCTGACTCTAGAACCTGAAACTTGCATGTAACACTAACCTCAACTGTAAACGCTTAGACTGTCTTCAGACTGAGTCCACACCATCCCCACTTCAGTGTGTCCTTGTTTTTTGTATGGCACATAGAATGCACTCAAAAAAGGCATTCCCGACTGACTCATAGTAGGCACTCAATAAATATTTGTTCCATGACTCCATGGGTTATAAACTCTTTGAAGATAAGAATCTTGTTTGATACACCTCAGTACAATTTAGTTCATTCACTCAGTGGTGTCGGATTCTTTGGGACCCCATGTACATCAGGTTTCCCTATCCATGAACAACTCTCACAGCTTGTCAAACTCATGTCCATTGAGTTGGTGATGCCATCCAACCACCTCACCCACTGTCTTCATTTCCTCCTGCCTTCAATCGTTCCCAGGATCAGAGTCTATAAAAATGAGGCAGCTTCTCACATGAGGTAATCAAAGTTATGGAGTTTCAGCTTGAGCATCAATCCTTGCAATGAATATTCAGGACTGATTTCCTTTAGGATTACTGGTTTGATCTCCTGGAAGTCCAAGGGACTCTCAAGAGTCTTCTCCAACATCACAGTTCAAAAGCATCAATTCTTTGGTGCTCAGCTTTCTTTATAGTCCAACTCTCAGATCCATACATGACTACAGGAAAAACCATAGCTTTGACTAGATGGATATTTGTCAGCAATTTCATCAAGAGGCTCTTTAGTTGTTTGATTTCTGCTATAAGGGTGGTTTCATCTATGTATCTTAGGTTACTGATATTTCTCCTGGCAATCTTGATTCCAGCTTGAGCTTCATCCAGCTTGGCATTTTGCAAGATATACTCTGCATATACATTGAATAAGCAGGGTGACAATATGCAATCTTGATGCACTTCTTTCCCAATTTGGAACCAATCTGTTGTTCCATGTCCAGTTGTAACTGTTGCTTCTTGACCTGAATGCAGATTTCTCAGGAGGCAGGTAGGGTGGTCTGGTATTCCCATCTCTTGAAGAATTTACACAGTTTGTTGTGATCCACACAGTGAAAGGTTTTGGTGTAGTCAATAAAGCAGAAGTAGATGTTTTCTGGAACTCTCTTGCTTTTTGGATGACCCAGCAGATGTTGGCAATTTGATATCTGATTCCTCTGCCTTTTCTAAATCAGACTTGAACATCTGGAAGTTCATAGTTCATGTACCATGAACCTGGCTTCGAGAATTTTGAGACTTGAGACTTTGCTAATGTGTGAGATGAGCGCAGTTATGCAGTAGTTTGAGCATTCTTTGGCATTGCCTTTCTTTGGGATTGGAATGAAAATTGACCTTTTCCAGTCCCGTGGCCACTGCTGAGTTTTCCAAATTGCTAGCATATTGTGTGCAGCACTTTCACAGTAAAATCTTTTAGGCTTTGAAATAGCTCAATTGGAATTACATCACCTCCACTAGCTTTGTTTGTAGTGGTACTTCCTAAGGCCCACCCACTTGACTTTGCATTCCAGGATGTCTGGCTCTAGATGAGTGATCACACCATCATGGTTATCTGGGTCATTAAGCTCTCTTTGTATAGTTCTTCTGTGTATTCTTGCCACTCTTCTTAATATCTTCTGCTTCTGCTAGGTCCATACCATTTCTGTCCTTTATTGTGCCCATCTTTGCATGAAATGTTCCCTTCATATTACTAATTTTCTTTAAGAGATCTTTGTTTTTTTTCCAAGTCTATTGTTTTCCTCTATTTCTTTGCATTGTTCCCTGAGGAAGGCTTTCTTATTTCTCCTTGCTATTCTTTGGAACTCTGCATCCAAATGGGTATATCTTTCCTTTTCTCCTTTGCCTTTCACTTCTTTTCTCAGATGTTTGTAAGGCCTCTTCAGAAAACAATTTTGCCTTTTTGAATTTTTTTTCTTGGGGATGGTCTTGATCATTGCCTTCTGTACAATGTCACGAACCATAGTGATATTCCATTGATAGTCCATAGTTCTTCAGACACTTTGTCTATCAGATCTAATCCCTTGAAACTATTTGTCACATCCACTGTATAATTGTAAGGCATTTGATTTATGTCATACCTGAAAGGTCTAGTGGTTTCCCCTACTGTCTTCAAATTAAATCTGAATTTAGCAATAAGAATTTCATGATCTGAGATGCAGTCGGCTCCTAGTCTTGTTTTTGCTGACTATATAGTGCTTCTCCATCTTTGGCTGCAAAAAATATAATCAATCTGATTTCAGTATTGACCACCTGGTGATGTTCATGTGTAGACTCTTCTTTTGTGTTGTTGGAAGAGGGTGTTTGCTATGACCAGGAGTTTCAGTTTCAGCATCAGTCCTTCCAATTAATATTCACGGTTGATTTCCTATAGGATTGATTGGTTTAATTTCCTTGACATCCAAGGGATTCTCAAGAACCTTCTTCAGCATAAAAATTCAAACACATCAATTTTTTAGCACTTAGCCTTCTATATGGTCTAACTCACACATCCATACATGAGCACTGGAAAAATCATAGCTTTGACTAGACAGATCTTTCTTAGCAAAGCGAAGTCTCTGTTTTTTAATATGCTATCTGCATTTGTCATTGCTTTCCTTCTGAGGAGCAATGCTCTTTTAAATTCATGGCTGCAGTCACTGCCCACAGTGATTTTGGAACCCAGGAAAATAAGATCTGTCACTGTTTCCACTTTGCCCCAGTCTGTTTGCCATGAAGTGATGGAACCAGATGTCATGATCTTAGTTCTTTGAATGTTGAGTTTTAATCCAGCTTTTTCACTCACCTCTTTTACCCTCATCAAGAGGCTATTTAGCTCCTCTTCACTTTCTGCCATTACAGTGGTATCATCTGCATACCTAAGGTTGCTGATATTTCTGTCAGCAATCTTGACTCTAGCTTGTCATTCATCCAGCCCAGCATTTCCATAAAAGTTAAACAAGCAGGGTGACAATATATAGCCTTGTTGTACTCCTTTCCCAATTTTGAACCTGTCAATTGTTTCATGTTCAGTTCTAACTGTTGCTTCTTGAGCCACATACAGGTTTCTCATGAGGCCTCAAGGTGGTTTGGTATTCACATCTCTTTATGAATTTTCCACAGGTTTTTTTTTTTTTTTTTTTTGATGCACACAGTCAAAGGTATTCACATAGTCAATGTAGCAGAAGATTTTTCTCTGGAATTTCCTTGCTTTCTCTATGATCCAACAAATTTTGGCAATTTGATCTCTAGTTCCTCAGCCTTTTCTAAACCCAGCTTGCACATCTGGAATGTCTTGGTTAATTTACTGCTGATGCCTAGTGAAGGATTTTGAGCTTACTAGCTTATGAAATGAGTGCAATTGTCTGGTGGTTTGAACATTCTTTGGCACTGTCTTTCTTTTGGCTTGGAATGAAAACTGACCTTTTTCAGTCCTGTGGCCACTGCCAAGTTTTCCAAATTTGCCGGCATATTGAGGGCAGCACTTTATCAGCATCATCTTTTAGGGCTCAAAATAACTCAGCTGGAATTCCATCAATTTTATTAACTTTGTTCTTAGTAATGCTTCTTAAGGTCCACTTTACTTCACACTCCAGGATGTCTGGCTCTAGGTGAGTGACCATAACATCATGGCTATCCAGGTCATTTTGACTCTTTTTTGTGTAGTTCTTCTGTCCATTCTTGTCACCTCTTCATAATGTCTTGTGCCTCTGTTAGGTCATAACTGTTTCTGTCCTTACTCGTCTCCATCCTTTCATGAAATATTCCCTTGATAACTCCAATTTTCTAGAAGATTTCCCATTCTATTATTTCCCTCTACTTCTTTGCCCTGCCCATCGAAGAAGACCTTCTCATCTCTCCTTGCTATTCTCTGGAACTCTGCATTCAGTTGGATATATATTTCGCTTTCTCCCTTGCTTTTTGTTTTTCCTCTTTCCTCAGCTATTTGTAAAGCCTCCTTAGACAACCACTTTCCCCTTTTGCATTTCCTTTTCTTTGCAATGCTGGTCATGGCCTCCTGCACAATTTTATAAACCTCTGTCCGCAGTTCTTCAGGTACTCTGTCTACCAGATCGAATCCCTTGAGTCTATTCATCACCTCTACTGTAGAATCATAAGTGATTTGATTTAGGTCATACCTGAATGGCCTAGAAGTTTTCTACATTTTCTTCAATTTAAGCCTGAGTTTTGCAATAAAAAGCTCATGATCTGAGCCACAGTTACAGTTCTTGTTTTTGTTGACTATATAGAGCTCCTCTATTTTTTGCTGCAAAAATATAATAAATCTGATCTCAGTATTGATCATTTGGAGATGTTTGTGTGTAGAACCATCTCTTGTGTTGTTGGTAAATGGTGTTTGCTATGACCAGTGTTCTCTTGACAAAACTCTGTAAGACTTTCCCCCACTTCATTTTGTACTCCAAGACAAAACTTGCCCGTTACTCCAGGTAACTCTTCACTTCTTACTTTTGCATCCAAAATCCTATGATGAAAAGGACATCTTTTTTTGGTGTTAGTTTTAAAAGGTCTTGTAGGTCTTCATAGAACCAGTCAACTTCAGCTTCTTCATCATCAGTGTTTGGTGGGTTGGGGGGGGGGGCAGCTTTGGATTACTGTGATGTTAAATGGCTTGCCTTGTGAATGAACTGAGCTCATTCAGTTGTTTTGAAATACCCAAGTACAGCATTTCAAACTATGCAGGGCTACTGCATAGGGAAGTATGTATTTTGTTGTCTATGATGGCTACTCCATTTCTTCTAAGGGATTCTTGGCCACAGTAGAAAATATAATGGTCCTCTGAGTTAAATTGACCCATTCCCATCCATTTTAGTTCACGGACTCCTAAGATGCTGATGTTCAGTATTCCCATCTCCTGCTCAAGCAACTCTAATTTACCTTGATTCATAGACTGAACATTCCAGGTTCCTGTGCAATTTTTTTTTACAGTATCAGACTTTATTTTCAATACCAGACACATCCATAACTGAGTGTTGTTTCTGCTTTGACACAGTCACTTCATTCTTACTGGAGACATTAGTAATTTCCCTCCATTTTCCCCAGTAGCATATTGGATAACTTCCAACATGGGGGCTCATCTTTTGGTGTCATATCTTTTTGCCTTTTCATACTGTACTTGTTAATGGAGTTCTCATAGGAAGAATACTAGAGTGGCTTGCCACTCCCTCTTCCAGTAGACCCCATTTGGTCAGATACCTCCACTATGACCAATCTGTCTTATAGCTCTGCATGTCATGGCTTATAGCTTCACTGAATTATGCAAGCCCTTCTGTTAATTTTTCTTTTAAGGACAATGTATTTGGACATATATCTAATTGTTCAGGGTTTCCTGTCTTCTTCCTCATGAAATGGAAGCTCTGTGATGTCTGTCTGGCTCCCTGATGTTTTCCTAGTATGTAAAAGTGTGCCTGGCTCACGGTAAGTACTCAGCGAATGTAGACAGATAGAATGTAAAGGGCGGTGAGCCAGAGACTCAGAGAAGGGGCAGCCTGCAGGACTTGGCGAAGCAGAGTGAGAAGTCATAAGTCCCTTTTGGAAAATGTGCCATCTGTTCTGAGTTTTGAAAAATTAAAAGGTAATATTAGCCAGACAGAAAATGGAGAAACTATGCAGTAGCCCTGCATAGTTTGAAATTCAATGGAGAATGCAAATACTATGTGCAAATATTCTAAAGAAGAAAAAACATGATGTATTTGGGGAACTTTAAGTGATTCTAGATGAAAAGAAGGACAGAATCCTTCTGCCATAGTCTAAGGAAGACATGTAGATTTATTCTCATCATCCTCATCTTCTTTTCATCCCTAATAATTTACTGGAGAGGTTTTATCAACCAAGATATTTTAAAAATATTTTTTGTGAGCCCTGCTTTTCCTAAACTAGGTAGTACTTTGTTTCCTTTACTTTTGTTTTGTCTTCGTTTGTTTTTAAAAGTCAAAAATAAATAAATAAATAAATAAAAATTCCAGGTTGAGAAAAGAAAATGTTTACTTCTTTCTTTACATGCTATTTTACCAGAACCCAAGCACCATAAAATAAGTTGGTGAAATGCCAGATACCCACATCCAGAGTATTGGCAAAGGGCCATGTGGGCCAGATCAGGCCAGATCAGCCAACCCCCTGGAAGTCAGGGGTTAGGGAAAAGGGCTCCAGCTCTAATGAAGTGCAGTGTCTTTATTGCTGTTTTCTGCCATGGTTGGCTGCTTCTCTGGAAAGGACTTATGTTTACTCTGGTACACCGAGTTACCAAAGAGCTGATTTGTGGTTCTTCTCATCTCTTTTACTTCTTCAACATAAATGGATATATGGTCTTTCCCCTCCATTTGCTGCAAGGAATAAGGATGAAGCCCAAGTGTGCTCACTATGGAGGAAGATAAGGGTGAAGCTTTTTTCAGATAACTGAATTTTCTGGGCCTTAAGGTCAGAGACTCCCATCTGAACTAACTGATGAAGATAGCTGTTAACACTTTAATGCTATATCAGTACATTTTATGGTAGAATTGTCCAGAATCCTGGAGTTTCAGCTTTAAAGGCATGTCCATTGATCCCCACCATTCCAAACCTATCTTTCCCTGCTTCATCAAGATAAACAATAATCATTTACTAGGGTATTAAGTTGTGTTATACATTATGATACACACAGAGAGAATTATCTCCTTTGTTCCTCTCAATAACCTTTCTCTAAACTAGTCCCACCTCTTTCTTTACCTCTGTTGTCAACACTCTCAGTCACTCTACCCTGACTCATTTTTCTTTTAAGAAAATGTCATAACTATGCTACATAATATTATGTATTTATTTTTATGGAGCATTACTCCCCAAGCTAAAATAAAAACACTTTAAGCACTTTGTTTTGTTTCTGATAACTGCTACATCTCTAACATATAATAGGTGCTTAATAAATATTTACTAATAGATAAATGAAAAATTCCATGCATTAGGTTTTTTTTTCCCTTTTTTAAAAATTAATTTATTTATTCTAATTGGAGGCTAATTACTTTACAATATTGTAGTGGTTTTGGCCATATACTGACATGAATCAGCCATGGGGGTACATGTGTCCTTCATCCTGAACCTCCCATCCTCTTCCCTCCCCATCCCACCCCTCAGAGTGATCCCAGTGCACTGGCTCTGAGCACCCTGTCTCATGCATTGAACCTGGACTGGTGATCTGTTTCACATATGATAATATACATGTTTCAATGCTATTCTCTCAAATCATCCCACCCTCGCCTTCTCCCACAGAGTCCAAAAGCAGGTCAGAATGGCTGCTATCAAAATGCCTACAAACAATAAATGCTGGAAAAGGTGCAGAGAAAAGGGAACCCTCTTACATTATTGGTAGGAATGCAAACTAGTACAGCCCCTAAGGAGAACAGTGTGGAGATTCCTTAAAAAACTGGAAATAGAACTCCCATGCTACTGCTGCTAAGTCACTTCAGTCGTGTCTGACTCTGTGCGGCCCCATAGAAGGCAGCCCACCAGGCTTCTCTGTCCCTGGGATTCTCCAAGCAAGAACACTAGAATGGATTACCATTTCCTTCTCCAATGCATGAAAGTGAAAAGTGAAAGTGAAGTCACTCAGTCGTGTCTGTCTCTTGGTGACCCCATGGACTGCAGCCTACCAGGCTCCTCCATACATGGGATTTTCCAGGCAAGAGTACTGGAGTGGGGTGCCATTGCCTTCTCCGAACTCCCATACAACCCAGCAATCCCACTGCTGAGCATACACACTGAGGAAAGTATAATTGAAAGAGACACGTGTACCCCAATGTTCATCACTGCACTGTTACAATAGCTAGGAAATGGAAGCAACCTAGATGTCCATCAGCAGATGAATGGATAAGAAAGCTGTGGTACATATACACAATGGAATATTACTCAGATATTAAAATAATGCATTTGAATCAGTTCTAATGAGGTGGATGAAACTGGAGCCTTATACACAGTGAAATAAGTGAGAAAGAAAAACACCAATATAGTAGGTTTTATTGCTTTTAAGGAAGAAACCAATCAAAGGGGAAGATAACATACTCAGGATAAGGCTGAGAGTAGAGTTGAGCCAAGATTTGATCCCAGGCCATCTGACCTGTAAGATACCTTTATTAATGTGTCCTTTTACACACCCTACATTCTAGCAGAACCAGTGTTAGGGTGAGACAAGTGAGGCAATCATTTCTGCACAATTTAATGAGGCAACAAATAATCCAGTAATCAAAATAAATGTTTCACTGCCCTATTAAAAAATAATAAAAAAAATTCATGCTGAAAAACGCATGGTAAACAAAACTTCAAATTTATAAATAAAGGAACAGTATTACTGATTTTTCCTTTTGTCTCAAGCTCCAATGTGGTTCAACCCATCACTGACCCATCTTTATTTATTTATTTTAATATTTATTTTTATTTATTTGGCTGCATAGAGTCTTAGTTGTGGCACGTTGGAACTAGTTCCCTGACCAGGGATCGAACCCAGCCCCCCTGTATCAGGAGCACAGAGTCTTAGCCACTGGACCACCAGGGAATTCCCTGACCCATCTTTATTTAAAACGTTGACATTACCCTGACTCCTACCCTACCTTCTAGTCAGAGTGGTATGTTAAATCTCTTATTCTCCAGGTCTTCTGCTCTCCAGGTCTCATTCAAATCCTCATGGACTTTGAGATATGTTCCTCTTGAACCACTGGCAGTTTAGTGTGTTTAATAAATCTCTCTAAACCATGGTGGATTGGTCACATAGTACTATGTGACATCTCTTATACAATGTTGCCTCCAGAAATTCTGATCCCTTCACCTTACTAACCAATGGCCGCTGGAAAGCGTTTGTTGACTTCATTTATCAGCTACTAGTTCAGCTTGTCAGAACTATTGTCTGTACTGTCAACTTGTTCAATTACTGGATTATTTCTTTGCATTTCCCTTATTATTTTGTGAATATGAGTGAAACACAGAAAATTGAAAGAGCTGAATGTAGTGAGATGAAATGTAAGTCTTATAAACTAACCTAATTAAAACAAAAAATGGAAGTCAGTAAGCATGCTAAAAGCAACACTTTCTGAGTGTCAATCAGAGTCCTGCTGCATTTGCCTATTGACCATGTGTCCACAAGTGGAAAGAAAGGATTAAAGGATGCACAAAAATGTTAAAGCTACATTATCAAAGATTCTCTCAACAGGTGAGGTTTAATCAGAGTTGATGCTCTTTTTTTTTTTTTTTTTTTTTTGTCTTTCTGGGAATATCTTTATATATCATTATAATGGTTAACCTAGAATGTATTCTATGCCAGGCAATTTACATGTGTTTAATTGTTACAGATAAGGAAACAAGCTCAGAGAAGCTAAGTAATTTGCCCAAGGCCTTATAGTTAATGAGTGTCAGAGATAGGATGTGAACCTAGGTGGTATGACTCCAGAATCCTAGCCTAAAAGATATCAAACCTCTTAAGTTACATGTAGTTACTGGAATTCATATATTTTGCATGAATTTGCTTTTGTTCTTAATTCCATAAGCCTTACATATAGAAGCAGTGCCCTGCCCAAGACGATTTTTGATGGTCCTGATCCAAGGCTCAAAATTTAAAAAAAAAAAAAAAAAGCTACCTTTTCACGTTGCCTTCCTTGATAAGCTATTAATAGAAGTAATCTATCCTTCTCAGAACAATTAACAGTACTTAGTTTGCCTATCCCTCAAAATTTATTGTTCTTTTACTCAACACACATGTGATCTCTCTTAATTTATTGGGATTTCATCTTTTCATTGTGCAAAATAGCATAGTAGTAAATACATGTAGGAGAAGGAATAGAGGAATGATTATGCCCAGTAGCTCTAGCTCCTGAGCAGTCAGAGGATTCTGTAGATTTTCCATGACCTTTCTATGCAATCAATAGGAACTGTGTGTGCATGTGTGTGTGTTATTTGCTTAGTCATGTCAGACTCATTGAAATCCATGGACTGTAACTCAACATCCTCCTCAGTCTATGGAATTCTCCAGGCAAGAATATTGGAGTGGGTTTCCATTGCCTTCTCCAGGGGATCTTCCTGATCCAGGGATTGAAGCTGGGTCTGCCACATTGCAGGCAGATTCTTTACTGTCTGAGCCACCAGGGAAGCCCCAGAAAGTATGAAACACCATATAAATATAGAGGAAGTGAAGGGTTCCAACTACAGAAAAATGTAGCAGTAAGTGATTAATAACATCCTTTCATGGAGATGACCTTGCTGGGACACCATCAGTAAGATGTGTCATGTACATGGTAAAATTTGCATCGGGGCAGGGTGCAGGGGGGTGGGGATGGGGGTTGGTTCCAGGAAATTCCACCTACAAGTTCCAATCAGACCTTTGAAGCCCAGGTGTCAGAAAGATGGTTTCATCATGTGTAAAATATGAAGAATTACTCTTCTTTGTACCTCATGGGGCTGTTGTGACAGCAAATGAAAGAAAATGTAAGAGGGTTTTATAAGCTATGAAGCAATATAGTGATTTTATCATAGCTTTACATAGCTCATTGTATTTTCCCTGGACAGACTTAATTATGACCACTCCATGTTCGAAATGGCAACCCACTCCAATACTCTTTACTGGAAAATCCTATGGACAGAAGAGCGTGGTGGGCTACAGTTCATAGGGTCATAAAGAGTAGGACACAACTTAGTGATTAAACCAAACCACCAATCCATATTCTCATGCCCTCTAAATTCCTTCTTGTGCTGGATACTCTGCATTATCCCTCTTGATCCTGCCTCTACCCTTTCCCAATGTCTCTGCTGTGGGACAATGAGCCTTATGGTCTTTATCAGCTTCCATTACATGCTGGCATCTGCTTTGATTTGGCCAATGAAAAACGTGAAAGGAGACTGGGTCAAAAAAGGAGGCCAGAGGACTTATTCCATCATCTATTCCTCACTCTCAGGGTCCCAGTAGGGCTGGCTATGTCCTTCAGCTGTCACCGTCTCTTTTAAGGCAGCCCTCTCTGCCTGACCCTCTCCTTCATTTTTTTCCTTCCAGTCAAAAGGCAGTGACGGCCAATTCTGGGCACTGCATTCTCCCTATAATGTACGTACACCAGGCACACACCAAACCTTTCTCAAGTTATTTTCATTTGTGTTATAGTTTCCTACTGGGACCCTCATTGATTCATCTACTTCTCAAGGTATTGCCTTCTTCATGAGGCTGTCCTTTGTTGTTTTGTTGTTCAGTTGCTAAGTAATGTCCATCCTGACATTTTGAAAACCTATGGGCTGTAGCACACCAGGCTCCTCTGTCCTCCACTATTTCCCACAGTTTCTTCAAATTCATGTGCAATGAGTTGATGATGCCATCCAACCTTCTCATCCTCTGTTGCTCCCTTTGCCTCCTGCCCTCAATCTTTCCCAGCATCAAGGTCTTCTACAATGAGTCAGCTTTTCACAAGTCACCAAAGTATTGGAGCTTCAGCTTCAGCATCAGTACTTCCAATGAATAGTCAGAGTTTATTTCCTTTAATATGGTTTGATCTCCTTGCAGTCCAAGAGACTCTCAAGAGTCTTCACCAGCACAACAACTTGAAAGAATCAATTATTCAGCACTCTACCTTCTTTATGGTACAACTCTCACATCTGTACATGACTACTGGAAAAAAAAACACAGCTTTGACTATACAGAGTTTGTTGGAAGAGTGATGGACCTGCTTTTTAATATACTGTCTAGGTTTCTCATAGCTTTTCTTCCAAGGAGCAAGCATTAAAATTTCATGGCTGCAGTCACCATCTGCAGTGATTTTGGAGCACGGGAAAATAAAATCTGCCACTCTTTCCATTTTGTCCACTTCTATTTGTCTTGAAGTGATGGGACCATATGCCATCATCTTAGTTCTTTGAATATTGAGTTTTAATTCAGATATATATATACATATATATACACACATATATATATGATTTATTTATTTTTAATTTAAATTTATTTATTTTAATTGGAGGCTAATTACTTTACAATGTTGTATTGGTTCTGCCACACATCAACCTGAATCCACCACAGGCATACACGTGTTCCCCATCCTGAACACTCCTCCCACCTCCCTCCCCGTACCATCCTTTTGGGTCATCCCAGTACACCAGCCCCAAGGATCCTGTATCAAACCTGGACTGGTGATTCACTTCTTATATGATATTATACATGTTTCCATGCCATTCCTCCAAATCATCCCACCCACTTCCTCTCCCACAGAGTCCAAAAGACTGTTCTATAATCTGTGCCTCTTTTGCTGTCTCGCATACAGAGTTATCGTTACCATCTTTCTAAATTCCATATATATGCGTTAGTATACTGTATTGGTGCTTTTCCTTCTGGCTTACTTCACTCTGTATAATAGGCTTCAGTTTCATCCACCTCATTGGAACTGATTCAAATGCATTATTTTTAATGGCTGAGTAATACTCCATTGTGTATATGTACCACACCTTTCTTATCCATTCATCTGCTGTTGGACATCTAGGTTGCTTCCATGCCCTGGCTATTATAAACAGTGCTGTGATGAACATTGGGGTACATGTGTCTCTTTCAATTACGTTTTTTTCGGTGTGTATGCGGAGCAGTGGGATTGCTGGGTCATATAGTAGTTCTATTTCCAGTTTTTTAAGGAATCTCCACACAGTTCTCCATAGTGGCTGTACTAGTTTGCATTCTCACCAACAATGTAAGAGGGTTCCCTTTTCTCCACACCCTCTTCAGCATTTATTGCTTGTAGACTTTTGGATCTCATCCATTCTGACTGGCGTGAAATGGTACCTCATTGTGGTTTTGATTTGCATTTCTCTGATAATGACTGATGTTGAGCATCTCTTCATGTGTTTGTTAGCCATCTGTATGTCTTCTTTGGAGAAATGTCTGTTTAGTTCTTTGGCCCATTTTTTGATTGGGTCGTTTATTTTTCTGGAATTGAGCTGCAGGACTTCCTTGTATCTTTTTGAGATTAGTTTTCTGTCAGTTGCTTCATTTGCTATTATTTTCTCCCATTCTGAAGGCTGTCTTTTCACCTTGCCTATAGTTTCCTTTGTTGTGCAGAAGCTTTTATTTTTTATTTATTTATTTATTTATTGCCTTATGAATGCAAGCTTTTCTTTTATTATAATTCTAACTAAATAAAAGTCATACTTCTAAAATAAGCTACAAGTTGCCTTTTTCTGTGAAACTGATGTGACTTGGTGCCACAGCTCACCTTTCTCTAATAGCAGCAGTATCATCCACCCATGGCAGCCAGGAACTCTCCATCTGGCATCCTGTGGGGTCCCACACAAGCAACTTCATAAAGCATGCAGACACTACTCTGCTGCAGTTTCATATGAATAGAAATGATCATTGTGCTTACGGGTTGCATACATTCCAAAATATAAAAAAAAATGGTGACAAATTAACAAATAAAAGCAGGTCTTTGCTTACCAATAAAATCAATAAGGCAGAGGGGTTGAAGGTGGAAAGAAAAATGTGGGGGAAGAATGCAAAACAGTGCTAGCATTCACAAAAAAAGATCATGCTAAAATCAGACCCATATTCATAAAAATCAAGAATTAAGCCACAATCCAAAGAACTCTGTCCATGAGTCCAAAGGCATGCATGCCAGCTGAAGGAAATTCAGGATTCTTCTGACAAGTTTCTTCAGAGCAGAACAGGAACGTGTCACTGGAGCAGTCACAACAGGGTGAACAAGACGCCATCACGCTTTGAGGAGAAGTCTGGGGCTATCCGGCCTTTGTGTCCACCAGCTGCATCTGCACATTGGCGGCCATGCCACCCCAGTAGCCTCCCAGAAGCTTTTAATTTTAATTAGGTCCCGTTTGTTTATTTTGCTTTTATTTCCAATATTCTGGGAGGTGGATCATAGAGGATCCTGCTGTGATTTATGTCAGAGAACGTTTTGCCTATGTTTTCCTCTAAGAGTTTTATAGTTTCTGGTCTTATGTTTAGATCTTTAATCCATTTTGAGTTTATTTTTGTGTATGGTGTTAGTTTTCTAGTTTCATTCTTTTACAAGTGGTTGACCAGTTTTCCCAGCACCGCTTGTTAAAGAGATTGTCTTTTCTCCATTGTATATTCTTGCCTACTTGGCCCAAGATAAGGTGTCCATAGGTGCATGGATTTATCTCTGGGCTTTCTATTTTGTTCCATTGATCTATATTTCTGTCTTTGTGCCAGTAACATACTGTCTTGATGACTGTGGCTTTGTAGTAGAGCCTGAAGTCAGGCAGGTTGATTCCTCCAGTTCCATTCTTCTTTCTCAAGATTGCTTTGGCTATTCGAGGTTTTTTGTATTTCCATACAAATTGTGAAATTATTTGTTCTAGCTTTGTGAAAAATACCGCTGGTAGCTTGATAGGGATTGCATTGAATCTGTAGATTGCTTTGGGCAGTATACTCATTTTCACTATATTGATGCTTTCGATCCATGAACATGGTATATTTCTCCATCTGTTTGTGTCCTCTTTGATTTCTTTCACCAGTGTTTTATAGTTTTCTATATATAGGTCTTTAGTTTCTTTAGGTAGATATATTCCTAAGTATTTTATTCTTTTCGTTGCAATGGTGAATGGAATTGTTTCCTTAATTTCTCTTTCTATTTTCTCATTATTAGTATATAGGAGTGCAAGGGATGCAGAGAAAGCCTCTGACAAAATTCAACATCCATTTATGATTAAAAAACAAAAAACAAAAACAAAAAAAAACAAACAAAAAAAACCTCTCCAGAAAGCAGGAATATAAGGAACATACCTCAACCAAATAAAAGCTATATATGAGAAATCCACAGCAAAAATTATCCTCAATGGTGAAAAATTAAAAGCATTCCCCTTAAAGTCAGGAACAAGACAAGTGTGCTTTTCACACTTGTGAAAAAAAAAGTAGTACTTTCACCACTACTATTCAACATAGTTTTGGAAGTTTTGGCCACAGCATTCAGAGCAGAAAAAGGAATCCAAATTGGAAAAGAAGAAGTAAAACTCTCACTGTTGGAGGTGACATGATCCTCTACATAGAAAACCGTAAAGACTCCACCAGAAAATTACTAGAGCTAATCAATGAATATAGTAAAGTTGCAGGATATAAAATCAACACACAGAAATCCCTTGCATTTCTATAAATTAATCCAGCTTTTTAACTTTCCTCTTTCACCATCATCAAGAGACTTTAGTTCTTCTTCACTTTCTGCCTTAGAGTGGTATCATCTGAAGTGATTGATATTTCTGACAATAATCTTGATTCCAGTTTGTGATTTATCCAGCCCAGCTTTTCATATGATGTACTCTGCATATAAGTTAAATAAGCAGAGTGACAATAAACAGGCTTTTTTACACTCCTTTACCAATTTTGAATCAGTCAATTGTTCCATGCCCATTTCTAAATGTTGCTTCTTGACCCACATGCAAGTTTCTTAGGAGACTGGTTAGGCTCTCCTAGCAAATCCCAATGCAGCAGCCAGCTAATGTACCTTGCTCTGAGCTCAAATCTCCCTTTGTTTATATTTTTGCCAACTTTTGCCAAAGTGAATACTGTGGAATTAATATTTGGTATAATGGATATTAGTGACATTAAAAAGGTTTTTTCATGTTTTGATACCTTTGGGACTCATGGGCTTAACAAACTACATTCCATCAACTCCCCTTTTAACTGTAAGACTTTTGAGATCCTTTATTTGCTATCATGCATGTTACATACCACAGGAGAGAACACACACACACATGCACATGCACAAGCTGTATAACTGCAAGAAACCATCTACTATAAAATGTATTATCATTTCACAGATGTTAAAATATTAAAAAGTGTTCTTTGAACATGGAATATAAGATAATGTACACCTTTCAATTGTTCTCTCTTGAAGATCACTTTCTGAGTAGAAAAAATTCATCAGAATGGAGCACTATGGAACATATTTTGGCAAACTCTGGTGCATGCCTTTTACTAGTCAATGTTATATGTAACTCCTGAGCATTTCCTTTATTATTTAATTGTTGTTTCTCTATAAATTGGTTGTTAGTATCCTGCTTGGCAGGTAATTAACACCATCTGCAGACATACAAATAATATCCTAGGAGTGGTTGAGTGAGTTCCGTGACAGAGGCTGGCTCACTGTTGACAAAGCCAAGCCCAGTTCTATTTCCTCCTGTGCAGACAACTAACTGCATTTCTCAATCTTCGTCACAGGTGTGGCATGTGAGTTCCTCATAATACAATGTGGTCAGAAATAATATGGGCTGCTTTCAAGTTTGGCCCACAAAACTCTCCCCTTCCTACTCTCTTCTCTCATCGACTGGTGGAATAGCAAAGTTGGAGGCCATGTGTTGAACTTGCAGACATATCATTAGCCTACATTTCTTAACATACAAGTTCCCTCTACACACAACCTCCCATAAACACTGTTTCAATTTTGACTAAGCAAGAAATATATTTCTATTGTACAAAGTCAAAGAGACTCTGGGCTTCATCTGCTTCATGTTGTGGCTGGTGTTACATAAACTAACACAACCCTCCTGTGCCTAGGGAGTGGCTGGGTTTAGGAGTGTGGCCTGTGGCTAGACATTGTACACAACGTTGGCCTCTGTAAACTCAGGACATATGCCTACACCCAGCCTTCTCTTCTTTGATATCTTCCCCATGTTTTACCAAGAGCTAGCTGCTCCCTTGCTTACTCTTCCTGGCCCTTTGGGCATAGTTTTCCTAAAACACTTCTAAAGTTGCATTTCATCTCTCTATGTCTGTCTCTGTCTTTTGCCACAAGTTCCATGAGGTCAAGCACACCATATAGTGGCTGGCGTTGAGTGCATGTTCAAAAAATATTTTAATGCATTACTAGAACTCTGTATAGTCAAATAAGACATCTTGGGACCTTCCTCACATATTTAGTGTCTCCAAGTAAATCCCACCATTTGAATAAATATAAATAAATCTAATCCAAGACTCCAAGAGGAATCCGATTTTGAGAAAAACTTTGAAAACTAAGCAAAAAATAATTATTTCATCCACAGACTTTCCAATGGGCTATTTTGTAGGTAAATGCATTTTGTTCATTAAATTAAGCAGGATTTTATTGTTAAAATACGGGTTTCTCAGGTGGCTTAGTGGTAAGGAATCTGCCTGCCAAGGCAGGAGACCCAGATTCCATCCCTGGGTTGGGAAGATCCCCTGGAATAAGAAATGGCAACTCACTCCAATATTCTTGCTGGAAAATCCTATGGACAGAGGAGCATGGCAGGCTATAATCCACGGACTTGCAAAAGAGTCATACACGACTTAGTGAGTAAACAACAACAAACAAGATTCCAAAGACTGTTGGTGATAGTTTAAGAATGTGTATTTGGAAACTAATCAGGTGTGTGATACTAAATAGCTTAATCTTTTTCTCATTTGTAATATCTGAATATAACAATAATAATACATAGTTGTTGTTTTTCAGTTTCTCAGTCATGTCCGACTCTTTGCAACCCCATGGATAGTATCACAGCAGATGTACTTCACCATCATCCAGGCTTGCTCAAACTCATGTCCATTGAGTCAGTGATGCCATCCAACCATCTTGTCCTCTGTCACCCCTTCCTCTCCTACCTTCAATCTTTCCCAACATCAGGGTCTTTTCTAATGAGTCAGCTCTTCACATCAGGTGGCCCAAGTATTGGAGCTTCAGCTTCAAAATCAGTCCTTCCAATAAATATTCAGGGCTGATTTCCTTTAGTATTGACTGGTTTGATCTCCTTGAGGTCCAAGGAACTCTCTAGTGTTTTCTTCAACACCACAGTTCAAAAGCATCAACTCTTTAGTGCTCATCCTTCTTTGTGGTCCAACTCTCACATCCATACATCACTAGTGGAAAAACCATAGCTTTGACTATACATACATTTGTTGGCAAAGTAATGTCTCTGCTTTTTAATAAGCTGTCTATGTTTGTCATAGATTTTCTTCCAAGAGGCAAGCATTTTTATTTGTATTTTTTATTTTTTAAATTTAAATTTATTTATTTTAATTGGAGGGTAATTACTTTACAATATTGTATTGGTTTTGCCATATATCAACATGAATCCACCACGGGTGTACACGTGTTCCCTATCCTGTACACCCCTCCCACTTCCCTCCCTGTACCACCCCTATGGGTTATCCCAGTGCACCAGCCCCAAACATCTTGTATCCTGCATCGAACCTGGACTGGCGATTCATTTCTTATATGATATTATACATGTTTCAATGCCATTCACCCAAATCATCCCACCCACTTCCTCTCCCACAGAGTCCAAAAGACTGTTCTATACATCTGTGTCTCTTTTTCTGTCTCACATACAGGTTATTGTTACCATCTTTGTAAATTACATATATATGCATTACTATACTGTATTGGTGCTTTTCTTTCTGGCTTACTTCACTGTGTATAATAGGCTCCAGTTTCATCCACCTCATTAGAACTGATTCAAATGTATTCTTTTTAATGACTGAGTAATACTCCATTGTGTATATGTACCACAGCTTTCTTATCCATTCATCTGCTAATGGACATCTAGGTTGCTTCCATGCGCTGGCTATTATAAACAGTGCTGTGATGAACATTGGGGTACACATGTCTCTTTCAATTCTGGTTTCCTCAGTGTGTATGCCCAGCAGTGGGATTACTGGGTCATATGGCAGTTCTATTTCCAGTTTTTTAAGGAGTCTCCACACTGTTCTCCATAGTGGCTGTACTAGTTTGTGTTCCCACCAACAGTGTAAGAGGGTTCCCTTTCTCCACACACTCTCCAGCATTTATTGCTTGTAGACTTTTGGATCTCAGCCATTCTGACTGGTGTGAAATGGTACCTCATTGTGGTTTTGATTTGCATTTCTCTAATAATGAGTGATGTTGAGCATTTTTTCATGTGTTTGTTAGTCATCTGTATGGCTTCTTTGGAGAAATGTCTATTTAGTTCTTTGGCCCATTTTTTGATTGGGTCGTTTATTTTTCTGGAATTGAGCTGCAGGAGTTGCTTGTATACTTTTGAGATTAGTTATTGGTCAGCTGATTCATTTTTAAATTTCATGACTGCAGTCACCATCTGCATTGATTTTAGAGCACAGTAAAATAAAATCTGCCACTGTTTCCAATCACTTTGCCATCTATTTGCCATGAAGTGATGGTCCCAAATGCTGTGATCCTCGCTTTTTGAATGTAGTGTTTTAAGCCAGCTTTTTCACTCTTATCTTTCACCTTCATCAAGTGCCTCTTTAGTTCCTCTTCACTTTCTGCCATAAGGGTCGTGTCATATGCACATCTGAGATTACTGATATTTTCCTGGCAATCTTGATTCCAGTTTATTAGTCATACAGCCCAGCATTTCGCATGACACTCTATGCATAGAAGTTAAATAGGCAGGGTGACAATATACAGCCTTGACGTACTCCTTTCCCAATTTGGAATGAGTCTGTGGTGCCGTGTCCCATTCCAATTCCTGCTTCTTGATCTGCACACAGGTTTCTCAGGATGCAGGTAAGGTGGTCCGGTATTCCCATCTCTTGAAGAATTTCCCATAGCTTGTTGTGATTCACACACAGGCTTTAGTATAGTCAATGAAGCAGAAATAAATGTTTTCCTGGAATTCTCTTGCTTTTTCTATGATCCAGCAGAGATTGGCAATTTGAGCTCCGGTTTCTCTGCCTTTTCTAAATCCAGCTTGAACATCTGCAAATTCTCAGTTCACATATTGTTGAAGCCTAGCTTAGAGGATTTTGAGCATTACCTTGCTAGCATGTGAAATGAGTGTAATTGTGCCATAGTTTGAATATTCTTTGGCATTGCCTTTCTTTGGGATTAGAATGAAAAATGACCTAGTTTTTAATGCATTGTGTAACTTTGTGTAACTACATGTAAAGTGCTGAAAATAGTGCATAGCACACAGTAAGAAATCATTAAATGTTAGCTATTTTTTATTATTTCATGGGCTAGGGGTTTTATTCACTGATTTAATTAAGATGTCTAATTTTCACCTGGGTCCGCAAACTAAGTTCCATTATTCAGGTCCAGTTCACTGCCTGTGTTTGCATATCCGCATACGCTAAGAATAGTTGTTATCATTTTAAGGTATACAACAAAGACATAGATAAAGCAGAATGTGCATTGGGCCATATGTTTCCAGCACAGTCTAAAATATTTACTCTCTGGTCCATTATAGAAAACATTGTCAATCTCTGCTTCAGAGTAACAGCTATTTACTTGTGGAAGTGGCAGTGTTATATCTTCTTAGAAGATAGTTGTGAAAAGCTCTATGGATATTGGATTCAAACACCTGATTCTAGTTATATAAGCTTGGACAAATGGTGTAATTTTTCTGAACCACATTTTCTTCACTATAGATATGCAAAATATAATTTTATCTTTGTAAATAGGGGTGGTTTGGTGGTCATGCCTAACCATACCCCTTAATAGGGGACTATTTTAAGAATTAACCATGAGAACATTTGTCTACATGCCTAGTTGAAGGTCTCACTAAGAATAGAATATTATTTTATTTTCCCCTCATACCAGCACTGTTCCATTGGGCCAGGTATCCAAATATTATTTTTAACCAGCAAAATTGTTGATTCAGAGCACAATACAAGCCCTGTGCAAATATCATTGCTGGTGGTGAAGGTGAAGCTCTAAGCAACTACAGAAGCTCCATGTCAGAGACTTCTGATGTTATAGGACCTAGGAGGACAACAGGAGTCCCAATATCATGGTCCAGCAAACCCCCTTCTGAGAATTGATCTCCAGCTCTTTTTGGTTCTTTCTCATTTTCTTGATACACATAGTCCTTCTTGAAAGTCTAAGTGAATTTACAGGAATGAAAGATGTAGGCAGCAGAGATTTGTGTTATTAAAAGACTATCCCCCCATGTCTTCTGAATCCTCTGAAGAGCCCATTACAACATCTCTGAAGTTTCCCCCTTTAATTTTTAAAGTGTTTTAAATCTTTACTAAGTTAATAGCTTCAGTGATTATAAGCATTTTTTTATATACATGGATTGTGGAAGTTTCAATTCCTGCTCCCATCAAACTCAAGCACTGTATGCCTGGAGCTGACTGTGAGGGGCTGGGCTGAGGCAGGACAGGAGAGCAGTGAAGTCCAGGTTCAATGGGGGATCAAAGACAGATCCACACAAATAAAGGCAGCAGCAAGGAGTGACAGTTGAATGTTTCATGCTAATACTTAGGACAAAGAGTCACAAGGGACATATATGCAATTGAAAACCAGTACAATGTCAGAAGGGTGAACTTCCCTGGTGGCTTATTTGGTAAAGAATCTGCCTTCAAATGCAGGGCTCCCAGGTTCGATCCCTGGGTCAGGAGGATCCCCTGGAGAAGAAAAGGGCAAACCACTCGAGTATTCTTTCCTGGGAATCCCAAATACAGAGGAGGCAATTGGACTATAGTCCGTGGGGTTACAAAGAGTCAGATACAAGTTAGTGAGTATACCACAATCACCACCACAATGACAGAAGAACTACAGAGGGAGAGGAAAGGAGAATATAAACTAGCATTTGTTTAGGTGCTTACTATGTGCCAGGCATCATTCTAGAGGTCTTCATTACCAGGTTAGCTTTTTAACTTTCATAGTGGCCCAGTGAGGAGTTTTAATTGTCACTCCAAATTTACAAACGTAGAAACTGATTTAGAGACAAGTTGCTTGCTCAAGATCATTCAGATAGAAAAAGCGTCCAAGCTAAGTTGATTTCAAAGCTTTTGTTTATTTTGAAAACATAAGATGATTGAGACACCATCATGAAATTCAGGAATGACCCTCGCAATAAGGGAGAAAGGGTCTTTGTACATATAAATGTCAAGAAGATGCACACAGGCAATTCCAAAATGCATGCAATTCACCTCATGTATAATAGAATGGGGATGTCTTTCTCTCTTTCTCTCCCCACAGAAATCGTTTACATTTATATACAATAAATATGAATTATCAGAAGGAGATATTAAGAAAACAATCCCATCCACCATTGCATCAAAAAAGATTAGAATATCTAGGAATAAACCTACCTAAGGAGGCAAAAAATCTATACTCAAGAAAACTATAAGATAATGATGAAAAAAAGCAAAAATGACACAAACACATGTACAGATGTTCCATGTTCCTGGATTGGAACATTGTCAACATGATTATATTACCCAAAGCAATCTACAGATTCAATTCAATCTCTATCAAATTAGTAAAGACATTTTTCACAGGTTTAGAACAAAATTGTTTTATAATTTGTATGGAAGTATGGAAAAAGGAATGACTCTGAATACCCAAAGCAATCTCGAGAAAGAGCAATGGAGCTGGAGGAATTTGGCTCTGCCTTCAGACTCTACTCCGAAGCTACAGTAATCAGAACAGTATGGTACTGGCACAAAACCATAAATAGAGATAAATGGAACAGGGCAGAGAGCCCAGAAATAAACCCAGGCACCTGTGGTCAACATATCTTTGACAAAGAAGAGAAGAATATACAGTGGAGAAAAGACAATCTCTTCAATAAGTGGTACTAGGAAAACTGGAGAGCTACAGGTAAAAGAATGAAATTAGAATACTCCCTAACACCATATACAAAAATTAATTGAAATGGATTAAAGATCTAAATATAATGCTGGAGAATGCAACATTTTTAGAGGAAAACACAGGCAGAATGCTTTCTGACATAAATCATAGCAAGATCTTTTTTGACCCACTTCCTAGAGTTTTGAAAATAAAAACAAAAATAAGCAAATAGAGCCTAATTAAATTTAAAAGCTTTTGCACAGCAAAGGGAATTATCAAAAACAAACAAACAAACAAACAAAAAACTCAAAATGGGAGAAAATATTTGCAAGTGAAGTGATTGACAAGAGATTAATCTCCAAAACATATGAATAGATTATGCAGATCAATATAAAAAAATAAAAAAAATGGGTGGGAGATCTAGATAGATATTTCTCCAAAGAAAACATAGATATGGTTAAAAAGCACATGAAAGCATGTATAACATCACTAATTACTAGAGAAATGAAAATCAAAAAGTACGTGAGGTATCACCTCACACATGTTAGAGTGCCAGCATTAAAAAATTTACAAATAATAAATGCTGGGGAGGATATGGAGAAAAGAGCACCCTCCTACACTGTTGGTGGGAATATAAATTGGCACCACCATTACGCAGAATAGTATGGAGGTTCTTTTAAAAAAAGAAAAACTAAAAATTCAGATATCATATGATTCAGTAATCCCATTCCTGGCTATACATGCAGAGAAAACCAAAATTCAAAAACCTGCACGCACTCAATGTTCACTGCAGCACTATTTACAATAGCTAGGGCATGAAAGCAACCTAAATGTTCATCAACAGAGGAATAGATGAAGAAGATGTGTTACATATATAATGGAATATCACTCAGCCATAAAAAATGAAATAATGCCAGTTGCACCAACATGTATAGATCCAGAGATTGTCATACTGAATGAAGTAAGTCATACAGAAAGACAAACACCATGTGATATTGCTTATATGTGGAATCTAAAAAACTTGTACAAATAAACTTGTACAGAACAAAAAGAGAGTCACAAATGTAGAAAATGAACTTATGGTTATGGATACTGGGGTTAAGTGGGGGGAATAGGCTTCTCAATGCAGGAGATGCAGGAGACACAGGAGATGCTTCTTAAGTCCTGGGTCTAGAAAATACCCTGGAGAAGGAAATGGCAACCCACTATAGTATTCTTGCCTGGAAAACCCCCTGGGCAGAGGAGTCTGGTGGGCTACAGTCCATAGGGTCACAAAGAGTTTGACACAACTGAGCAATTGAGCAAACATATGCAAACACAAGTGGTGTGTAGGGATACACTGGGAGACTTGTATTGACATATATACACTACTATGGGTTAGGAAGATCCCCGAGAGAAGGGAATGGCTACCCACTACAGTATTCTTGCCTGGAGAATTTGAGGGGCAGAGGAGCCTGGCAGGCTACAGTCCATGAGGTTGTACAGAGTCAGACTTGACTGAGAAACTGACACCTTCACTTTCACAGTTATAGAATAGATAGCTAGTAAGGACCTACTGTATAGCACACAAAACTCTACTCAATACTCTGTAATGGGTTATATGGGAAAATAATCTAAAAAATAGAGGTTATGTGCATATACATACATAACTGATTTACATTGCTGTATGCCTGAAAATAACACAACATTTAAATCAGTTGTACTCCAATAAAAATAAAAAAATAAAGTGCACCTGATACAGATTATTATGGTTTTTAAGAAACCATTTCTGAGGTCTATTCCAGCCTTACAGTTCTATGCTTTTATGCTTTGTAGCTCCTGTTATCCTTATTCATGAAAAGTTTATGATCTGCTAATGCAAATGAGGTACAAATCTTGAAAAGTTTAGGAGTTCACCTCATTAAATGGCTTTAGCACAGGCTTGAGCAATTATGATTGCACTCCAGGTGTTCCAGAGATAGAAAGATGATACTCTGCTTCAGGGAGGGACACTGTGCAACCTCTCTGCTTACTTTGCACCTGATGGAGAGAAGGAAGCCAAGAAATAGAATATTTGACTGATACTGCTTTAAGAAATGATGCTATGTGATTGTCTCACTCTACTGGCTATTTGTCTCTTGTCATTGTCCCCTATCCTCTCTATATGTTGGTTGTATTTCATATTACAAGCACAAGGATAGGGACCATAAAACGTGTATTCCCAGACTCCCTTGCAGCTAAAGTCTAGGTTTGTGACTGGGCTTCTGCAAATCGGTTGTATCCATGTAAGACTTGGGTTCAAAAGTGGGCAATTTGAGGAAAGAACTAGGTGTCGGCTCTCACTATGCTGGTGATCATTGTAATGTAGGCTTCTACTTCTTCAGACCCTCTAGCATTCAGGCATGAGCAGCATTGAAGATGAGGGGTAATAACTATGACAGTGATGTCTTCACTAAAATAAAACAGTTCCCTTGATATGCTTAGTCATTATTCTTATCTCTACATTTTCAAAGCCCAGCTCTCTGGTTCTCCTTCAGAGTCTGTGAGCCAGCTAACATCTTTTAAAACTTACTGGTTTTTACTCAAACTAACTACAGTGAATGCTGTGATTTTGTAATTTAGAGCCCTGACAAGCACTGTCAAGTGATAAACAATAGGTGACTCTAGAATTAGAGCAACAGCTTAAAGTATGATTAGAAGTTCAGTCTCTATCCTCCCAAGTTTTGTGTGCTCACTTTTTATCTTAAGGTTGGTTCAATGGCTCCCAACATGTCTTCACACTTTGTTTTTCCAAGTTGAAAATAAATGAATGGGAAGAAAAGAAGCTTTCTTTCGTTATTTTTTTTATATAAAATATAAAATATTTTCTAGAAGCTTCTCCTTTTTTTTTTTTTCATCTACCAGAACTGGGTCATAAGAGTACCAAAGGGAGCGTCTGACCAAAAGAAATATAATGGCAATTATAAGCTTAGACCAAACATGATTTAGTGCCAGGGGCTAGAAAATCCAGCTTCTAATATCAAGAAAGGAAAAAGAGGGTGGCTCCTGGATAAGCAACTGATGTGTACCACAATTACATCCCAAGCTTACCCTCCCTTTGACCAGAACTGGCAATAGGAATCTGCTCCTATAAGAGGAAGCTTTACTCCTAGATTCTGTTTCCATTTTCCCCAGGACAGCTTCTAGATGCTTCAGAACCTTCCAATGGACCCATTATCAGAGAGACTGGGGTTTGAGTCATGGCTCTGTCATTTGCCCAGTGTGACCTGGGCAAGAACTTTTTCACTTCTATTTCTTCATCCATAAAATAGAGGCAGCAATAGTGCTTCCTCATGGGTTAACGTGAAGCTGTGGTAACACACGATTCCTTGCACATGATGAACAATAATTTAGAGGGAGGAGGAATATTAATGTGGGATGATCTGACACATAACCCTCCTAGGGAGAGTAGCTTGACAATGTATAACTTCATGATTTTAGGACATATAGTTTCATACAAACCACAAGGTGAGATGTTTGCCAAATGTGTGTTTACAAGTGTATTATAAAAAATGTTACACACATTATCTCCTTTGATTTTCATACAATCCCTTTGAATAGCTGAGGCATTAGACACTTAAAGATGTCATGATGAACATGAGGGTACATTTGGTAAGCAGCAGGGGCAGAATTAGTCACCAGGTCTATGTGTCTCTTTTCATTTTACCTTGGCACATGCAAACTGAGCAGCAAGATCCACAGCAGATTGCTTAATAAATATTGAGGATTAATCTGAAGAACTCATGAGCTTTATGCTGGCTGCCTTTAAACATCAGTGGATTAGCTTATAAAATAGTGATTTTGCTTATAATTTTAGGTTCCACAGATTGAAGTCAAGAATCATACTGCTAAAGATAAATTATGGACAACATAAGAAAGAATATGCAGTATGAGCTAAGCAACAGGGTAATGAATGATGTTGGTGAGAAGTGAGTTTCCTGTAATGGGAGGTAATCAAGCAACCCTGGTCTCCTGTAGAGATAACTGGTCTTTGGATGGAGGCATGGAATTATGACTGGATGATTCTGAGAACCTTTTTAGCTCTGAGATCCATGATTTTGTGAGATAAAGGACAGGCAAATACCAACCTCATAAGAGGCTCTGGAATGGGTAGAATCTACCTTTTCAGCAGGATGAAAATTCAGAGTTTAACTTGCACAGGAGTCTTGGAGTCAGACAGGCTTGATCTCTCTGCCCTTTCACTCATTTCTCTGAGCCCTTGCTGGGAAGTGACAGTCAAGTCTTTTGGGCAAACAGGCCTCTACCCTGGGCATTAGTGAGAGAGGCTTGTTCTGAAAGGAAAGCAGGATGACTCCTGTTCTCACTGGCAGATCTCAGTAATGCCACCACCCAAGATGGCAAGACAAGCCAAGGCATTCTGTCCTTCTCCTGTCAGCACTTTTTTCTCCAACATGACACAGATTAAGAGTGCTCTTTTCAATAGGCTTTGATGCATTTTTAAGCGCTTACCCTGAGGATTATTTCTTTCTATCCCTGTTTTATTCTCCCAACTTCCAGCCAGCTGATCAAATTTCTTTTTTTTTTTTTTATTTCTTTCTTTTTTTTTAATTTTATTTATTTTTAAAATTTACATAATTGTATTAGTTTTGCCAAATATCAAAATGAATCCACCACAGGTATACGTGTATTCCCCATCCTGAACCCTCCTCCCTCCTCCCTCCCCATTCCATCCCTCTGGGTTGTCCCAGTGCACCAGCCCCAAGCATCCAGTATCGTGCATCTAACCTGGACTGGCAACTCGTTTCCAGTTTCTAACTAAGTTCAAACACTCTTTCAAACTGGACCACTTAGAATAAAGCAAAATACACTGAATTTACTAAATGTCTAGCACTTTTAATTAATCTTTGAGTAATACTTCACTAGTTTTCAATGCTACCTTTAAAACATGGAGCTATGTTCCAACTTCAGAACCATTATCTTATCTTTTTGAAAGGCAGGGCTGTCTGCCAAAGAATAAAAAAGAATGTGGTGTAGAAGTCTCTTCTTGGAAGTTGGCTTTGTAAAACCTGCATTGATAGACAGTGTTTCCAAAAAAAGAAAGAAAGAATGAAAAGAAAAAACTAAGAAGAATCATCTAGGAGAAAGTTATTATAATACAAGGTAAAATGATATTTTGCCATGTTGACATTAATTTATCTTTGTTCTTTATCCTAAAGGGCCTCTCTTGTGGCTCAGAGGGAAAAGAATATTCAGTTTCCATCTCTGGGTTGGGAAGATCCCCTGGAGGAGGGCATGGCAACCCACTCCAGTATTCTTGCCTGGAGAGTCCCATGGACAGAGAAGCCTAGTAGACTGCAGTCCATAAGGTCACAGAGTCAGACATGACTGAAGTGAGTGAGCTTACATTTATCTTAATTATTTTATGGTTTTATTGGTGAGCCACCTTACCAAAACTGTGGTTTATAATTTAATATTCACCCTGTGAGTACAAGGAAGCCATTGGAGTCATCATAATGATGAAAGAACAGTGATAGTAAGACCATTGAAACGGATACAGAGATGATTTATGTAATTTTCTTTCCCTATTTGCAACTCATTAAATCACTCTCTTCTCACAATGACCATGTGAAAATTAAAGCACTTCCGAGAAGAGTTTGGAGTTCAGCATCATTAGTGGAAAAGAAATGGGTGCCTTAATGAATTTGACTGCAGAAATTTATAGAACACAACTTAATCAGCTTCTACATTGATCTTGGATGCTCAGAGGCAGGTTTAAGATTGAACAAATCTTTTTAATGCATATTATTTTCCTTTGAAAAGCAATATGTAATACATGATAATAATTTAGAGATTATCTCAAACTTTAGTTTCATAAAGTAAAATTGCACGTAGCACTTTCAAGGTTTTCATGGAAAATGGAAAGAGAATGGATACTCTTCAAGAAGATGTCTCCTTCCATGGATTCTCTGTCTATGCTTCCCAAAAGCATTATACATACAATGGCAATTCCTTAGAAGAAAGAAAAACTGCCTGTTGTACAAATGATCATAATGAACTTAGGCCACCAGTGTTTCACTTTCTTTTTTTTTTTTTAATTTAATTTAATTTTTAAACCTGAAACACTGTATTAGTTTTGCCAAACATCAAAACGAATCCGCCATAAGTATACATACGCTCCCCATCCTGAATCCCCCTCCCTCCTCCCTCCCCACACCATCCCTCTGGGTCGTCCCAGTGCACCAGCCCCAAGCATCCAGTATCGTGCTTCGAACCTGGACTGGCAACTCGTTTCATACATGATATTACACATGTTTCAATGCCATTCTTCCAAATCTTCCCACCCTCTCCCTCTCCAACAGAGTCCATAAGACTGTTCTATACATCAGTGTCTCTTTTGCTGTCTCATACACAGGGTTATTGTTACCATCTTTCTAAATTTCATATATATGCATTAGTATACTGTACTGGTGTTTTTCTTTCTGGCTTACTTCACTCTGTATAATAGGCTCCAGTTTCATCCACCTCATTAGAACTGATTCAAATGTGTTCTTTTCAATGGCTGAGTAGTACTCCATTGTGTATATGTACCACAGCTTTCTTATCCATTCATCTGCTAATGGACATCTAGGTTGCTTCCATGCGCTGGCTATTATAAACAGTGCTGTGATGAACAGTGGGGTACACGTGTCTCTTTCCCTTCTGGTTTCCTCAGTGTGTATGCCCAGAAGTGGGATTGCTGGATCATAAGGCAGTTCTATTTTCAGTTTTTTAATTTGTATGGAAATACAAAAACCCTCGAATAGCCAAAGCTATCTTGAGAAATAAGAGTGGAACTGGAGGAATCAACCTACCTGACTTCAGGCTCTACTACAAAGCCAAAGATATCAAGATAGTATGGTACTGGCACACAGACAGAAATATAGATCAATGGAACAAAATAGAAAGCCCAGAGATAAATCCACGCACATATGGACACCTTATCTTTGACAAAGGAGGCAAGAATATACAATGGATTAAAGACAATCTCTTTAACAAGTGGTGCTGGGAAATCTGGTCAACCAATTGTAAAAGAATGAAACTAGAACACTTTATAACACCATACACCAAAATAAACTCAAAATGGATTAAAGATCTCAATGTAAGACCAGAAACTAAAGAACTCCTAGAGGAGAACATAGGCAAAACACCCTCCGATATACATCACAGCAGGATCCTCTATGACCCACCTCCCAGAATATTGGAAATAAAAGCAAAAATAAACAAATGGGACCTAATTAAACTTAAAAGCTTCTGCACATCAAAGGAAACTATTAGCAAGGTGAAAAGGCAGCCTTCAGAATGGGAGAAAATAATAGCAAATGAAGCAACTGACAAACAACTAATCTCAAAAATATACAAGCAACTCCTACAGCTCAACTCCAGAAAAATAAATGACCCAATCAAAAAATGGGCCAAAGGACTAAATAGACATTTCTCCAAAGAAGACATACAGATGGCTAACAAACACATGAAAAGATGCTCAACATCACTCATTATCAGAGAAATGCAAATCAAAACCACTATGAGGTACTATTTCACACCAGTCAGAATGGCTGCGATCCAAAAGTCTACAAGCAATAAATGCTGGAGAGGGTGTGGAGAAAAAGGAACCCTCTTACACTGTTGGTTTCACTTCCTTTTAAACTACAGGTTCAGAGAGACAAGCTGAGTATACACATCTGAAATGTCAAGAGTATCTTTTTCTCCCATAGTACATGGTTTCTCATATTTGTGGAGAGTTCAATTTCAGTTCTGTCACTTAGTTGTGTCAGACTCTTTGTGACCCCACGGACTGCAGCACAACAGGCTTCCCTGACCATCAACAAACACCTGAAGTTCACTCAAATTCATCTCCATCAAGTCAGTGATGTCACCCAATCATTTCATCCTCTGTTGCCCCCTTCTCCTCCTGCCTTCAATCTTTTCCTGCATCAGGGTCTTTTCCATAAAGTCAGTTCTTTGCATTAAGTGGCCAATATATTGGAGTTTCAGCTTCGGCATCAGTCCTTCCAATGAACACCCAGGACTGATCTCCTTTAGGATGGACTGGTTGGATCTCCTTGCAGTCCAAGGGACTCTCAAGAGTCTTCTCCAACACCACAGTTCAAAAGCATCAGTTCTTTAGTGCTCAGCTTTCTTTATAATCCAACTCTCACATCTATACATGACCACTGGAAAAACCATAGCCGTGACTAGATGGACTTTTGTTGGCAAAGTAATGTCTCTGTTTTTTAACATGCTGTCTAGGTTGGCCATGGCTTTTCTTCCGAGGAGCAAGCATCTTTTAATTTCATGGCTGCAGTCACCATCTGCAGTGATTTTGGAGCCTCAGCAAATAAAATCTCTCACTGTTTCTTTTATTTCCCCATGTCTTTGCCATGATGTGATGGGACTGGATGCCATGATATTAGTTTTCTGAAGGTTGAGTTTTAAGCTAACTTTTTCACTCTCCTCTTTCACTTTCATCAAGAGACTCTTCAGTTCTTCTTCACTTTCTGCCATAAGGGTGGTGTCATCTGCATATCTGAGGTTATTGATATTTCTCCCAGCAATCTTGATGCCAGCTTGTGCTTCATCCAGCCTGTCATTTCGTATGATGTACTCTGTATATAAGTTAAATAAGCAGGGTGACAATATACAGTTTTGACAAACTCCTTTCCAAATTTGGAACCAGTCTGTTGTTCCATGTCCAGTTCTAACCATTGTTTCTTGACCTGCGTACATGTTTCTCAGGAGGCAGGTGAGGGGACACCTGCAATATGAGGCAGGGGGCAAAGACACTAAGGCTTTGGTGCCTGACAAGCTTGGACTTGAACATTTGCTTCTCCATCTACTAGAAGTCCTTGAGAAAGTTGTTTAAATTAGTTGCACTCTAGTCAGCTCCTTAGCTGCTAAAAGGGGCTGATGAAATACTCTCTTATGGTTATGGAAGGAATTAAAGGTAGCCAGTGATGGGGACTGGATATAATTGAAATCATTCCAATATCATGCAAAATCATATTTTATTGGGGAAATGTGCAAGCAGAGGATATGCAAGATTATTCCCCATTCTTTCCTTTATGTGGAGAACTGTCCATAGGCCAAGCTGGCTGGATATACTGTGAGGTTGTGCTTTGGGGGTAGGACACCCTGTTACTATATTATTTTTAGGTAAAGTCTGAGAGTACTCTCAAAAGAATGACAAGAAGGATTTGCACTTGCATCTCAGTTATTCAAAAGGGCTGTAGAAAAATATCTTGCAGCTGGAAACCAGTTCTTCAGGGGAGTTGTTTATTCCTGGCATGTTATACCTCTAACTTGTGGGAACTCTAAACCTCTTTCACTTTTAGATATAATAGCCAACAACGAAGGGTGATATGTGCTGGAAACAGAGTTGGGAAAAATTGTTGAGGAGTAGGTGATAAGGTTTGGATTGGAGCTGAAGCTGTGCCTTGGTTTATATGTTTGAGAAGAGAGACCACTTTGCTTGATACATGTATCAATATTACGAAAGTCAATATTTACTTTAGGGTTCCTCAAAAGTGAAACCTTGGTCTGCTGACAATACATTGTATTTAAACATCCCTGAAACACCAGGCTGGAAGAAACACAAGCTAGAATCAAGATTGCCAGGAGAAATATCAATAACCTCAGATATGCAGATGATACTACCCTTATGGCAGAAAGTGAAGAGGAACTAAAAAGCCTCTTGATGAAAGCGAAAGAGGAGAGTTAAAAGGTTGGCTTAAAGCTCAACATTCAGAAAACTAAGATCATGGCATTTGGTACCATCACTTCATGGGAAATAGAAGGGGAAACAGTAGAAACAGTTTCAGATTTTATTTTTTTGGGGCTCCAAAATCACTGCAGCCATGAAATTAAAAGATGCTTACTCCTTGGAAGGAAAGTTATGACTAACCTAGATAGCATATTGAAAAGCAGAGACATTACTTTGCCAACAAAGGTTCATCTAGTCAAGGCTATGGTTTTTCCTGTGGTCACGTATGGATGTGAGAGTTGGACTGTGAAGAAAGCTGAGTGCAGAAGAATTCATGCTTTTGAACTGTGGTGTTGGAGAAGACTCTTGAGAGTCCCTTGGGCTGAAAGGAGATCCAACCAGTCCATTCTAAAGACCAGACTTGGGTTTTCTTTGGAAGGAATGATGCTAAAGCTGAAACTCCAGTACTTTGGTCACCTCATGGGAAGAGTTGACTCATTGGAAAAGACTCTGATGCTGGGAGGGATTGGGAGCAGGAGGATAAGGGGACGACAGAGAATGAGATGGCTAGATGGCATCACCGACTCGATGGACATGAGTTTGAGTGAACTCCGGGAGTTGGTGATGGACAGGGAGGCCTGGTGTGCTGAGACTCATGGGGTGGCAAAGAGTAGGACGACTGAGTGAATGAATTGAACTTATCTGAACTGATGATTATACAGTGGAAGTGAGAAATAGATTTAGGGGACTAGATCTGATAGATATAGTGCCTGATGAACTATGGATGGAGGTTAGTGACATTGTACAGGAGATAGGAATCAAGACTATCCCCGTTGAAAAGAAATGCAAAAAAGCCAAATGGCTGTCTGAGGAGGCCTTAAAAATAGCTGTGAAAAGAAGAGAAGTGTAAAGCAAAGGAGAAAAGGAGAGATATAAGCATCTGAATGCAGAGTTCCAAAGAATAGCAAGGAAAGATAAAAAAGCCATCCTCAGCAACCAATACAAAGAAATAGAGGAAAACAACAGAATGGGAAAGACTAGAGATCTCTTCAAGAAAATTAAAGATACCAAGGGAACATTTCATGCAAAGATGGGCTCAATAAAGTACAGAAATGGTACGGGCTTAACAGAAGCAGAAGATACTAAGAAGAGGTGTCAAGAATACACAGAAGAACTGTACAAAAAAGATCTTCATGACCCAGATAATCACAAAGGTGTGATAACTCACCTAGAGCCAGACATTCTGGGATGTGAAGTCAAGTTGGCCTTAGAAAGCATCACTATGAGCAAAGCTAGTGGAGGTGATGGAATTCCAGTTGAGCTCTTTCAAATCCTGAAAGATGATGCTGTGAAAGTGCTGCACTCAATATGCCAGCAAATTTGGAAAAGTCAGCAGTGGCCACAGGACTGGAAAAGGTCAGTTTTCATTCCAATCCTAAAGAAAGGCAATACCAAAGAATGCTCAAACTACTGCACAATTGCACTCATGTCACACGCTAGTAAAGTAATGCTCAAAATTCTTCAAGCCAGGCTTCAACATTACGTGAACTGTGAACTTCCAGATGTTGAAGCTGGTTTTAGAAAAGGCAGAGGAACCAGAGATCAAATTGCCAACATCCGCTAGGTCATGGAGAAAGCAAGAGAGTTCCAGAAAAACATGTATTTCTACTTTATTGACTATGTCAACACCTTTGACTGTGTGGATCACAATAAACTGTGGAAAATTCTGAAAGAGATGGGAATACCAGACCACCTGACCTGCCTCTTGAGAAACGTATATGCAGGTCAGGAAGCAACAGTTAGAACTTGACATGGAACAACAGACTGGTTCCAAATAGGAAAAGAAGTACGGCAAGGCTGTATATTGTCACCCTGATTATTTAACTTATATGCTGAGTACATAATAAGAAATGCTGGGCTGGAAGAAACACAAGATCGAATCAAGACTGCTGGGAGAAATATCAATAACCTCAGATATGCAGATGACACGGCCATTATGGTAGAAACTGAAGAGGAACTAAAAAGCCTCTTGATGAAAGTGAAAGAGGAGAGTGAAAAAGTTGGCTTAAAGCTCAGCATTCAGAAGACTAAGATCATGGCCTCTGGTCCAATCACTTCATGGCAGATAGAGTAGGAAACAGTGGAAACAGTGTCAAACTTTATTTTTTGCGGCTCCATAATCACTGCAGATGGTGATTGCAGCCATGAAATTAAAAGGCTTTTAATCCTTGGAAGGAAAGTTATGACCAACCTAGTTAACATACTAAAAGCAGAGATATTACTTTTCCAACAAGGGTCCATCTAGTCAAGGCTTTTTCCAGTGGTCATGTATGGATGTGAGAGTTGGACTGTGAAGAAAGCTGAGCACCAAAGAATTGATGCTTTTGAACTGTGGTGTTGGAGAAGACTCTTGAGAGTCCCTTGGAGTGCAAGGAGATCCAACCAGTCCATCCTAAAGGAGATCAATCCTGGGTGTTCATTGGAAGGACTGATGCTGAAGCTGAAACTCCAATACTTTGGCCACCTCATGCGAAGTGTTGACTCATTGGAAAAGACCCTGATACTGGGAAGGATTGGGGGCAGGAGGAGAAAGGAACGACAGAGGATGAGATGGCTGGATGGCATCACCGACTTGATAGACGTGAGTTTGAGTGAACTCCAAGAGTTGGTGATGGACAGGGAAGCCTGGCGTGCTGTGATTCATGGGGTCGCAAAGAGTCAGACACGACTGAGCAACTGAGCTAAATTGAACTGAAACATTCTAGCCATGGCCTATTTTTCACCATATGCTCCCAGGCTTTCCTCCTTGGGCTCACTATGAACTACCATGGGCACTGAGCAAACTAGCAAACAGTAAAATGTAATTAGATTCATAAGAAAGACATTTTTGTTGTTGTTATATTTTAATACAATAAAGTAAGCATTTAGCATACTACTTTCTAGGCACCAGGGAATGCAGCAATGGTAGTCGGTTAACACTACCAACTCCAAACAGTTATTGAGTTTTACTGTCTGCAGACAACACTCTAAGCATTTTATGAGTTTTACTTTTTAATTAAATTATTTTAATTGGGGGCTAATTACTTTACAATATTGTAGTGTATTTTTCCTGTACATTGACATGAATTAGCAATGGGTGTACATGTATCCCCTCTCCTGAACCCCACTCCCACCTCCCTCCTCATCCCATCCCTCGGGGTCATCCCAGTACACAAGCACTGAGCTCCATATTTCATGAAATGAACCTTGACTGGTGATCTATTTCACATATGATAATATACATGTTTCAATGCTATTCTCTCAAATCATCCCACCCTCCCATTCTGCACAGAATCCAAAAGTCTGTTCTTTATCTCTGTGTCTCTTTTGTTGTCTTGCATATAGGGTCATCGTTACCATCTTTCTAAATTCCATGCTGCTGCTGCTGCTAAGTCGCTTCAGTCGTGTCCGACTCTGTGCAACCCCATAGACAGCAGCCCACCAGGCTCCCCCGTCCCTGGGATTCTCCAGGCAAGTGTACTGTAGTGGGTTGACATTTCCTTCTCCAATGCATGAAAGTGAAAAGTGAAAGTGAAGTTGTTCAGTTGTGTCCCACTCTTCGTGACTCCATGGACTTCAGCCTACCAGGCTCCTCCGTCCATGGGATTTTCCAGGTAAGAGTACTAGAGTGGGGTGCCATTGCCTTCTCTGTCTAATTTCCATATATATGCATTAATATACTGTATTGGTGTTTTTTTTTTTTTCTGACTTACTTCACTCTGTATAATAGGCTCCAGTTTCATCCACCTCATTAGAACTGATTCAAATGCATTATTTTTAATAGCTGAATAATATTCCATTGTGTATATGTACCACAGCTTTCTTATCCATTCATCTGCCAATGGATATCTAGGTTGCTTCCATGTTCTAGCTATTGTAAACAGTGCTGCGATGAAAATTGGAGTACACATGTCTCGTTAATTTCTGGTTTCCTCAGTGTGTATGCTCAGTACTGGGATTGCTGGGTCTTATGGTAGTTCTATTTCCAGTTTTTAAAGGAATCTTCACACTGTATTCCATAGCGCCTTTACTAGTTTGCATTCCCACCAACATTGTAAGAGGGTTCCCTTTTCTCCACACTCTCTCCAGCATTTATTGCTTGTAGACTTTTGGATAGCAGCCATTCTGACCGGCATGAGATAGTACCTCATTGTGCTTTTGATTTGCATTTCTCTGATAACGTGTGATGTTGAGCATCTTTTCATGTGTTTGTTAGCCATCTGTTTGTCTTCTTTGGAGAAATGTCTGCTTAGTTCTTTGGCCTATTTTATTATTGGGTCGTTTATTTTTCTGGTATTGAGCAGCATGAGCTGCTTGTATATTTTTGAGATTAGTTCTTTGTCAGTTTCTTCATTTGATATTATTTTCTCCCATTCTGAATGATATCTTTTCACCTTGCTGATAGTTTCCTTCATTGTATGAAAGCTTTTAAGTTTAATTAGGTCCCATTTGTTTGTTTATTTTTGCTTTTATTTCCATTACTCTGGGAGGTGGGTCATAGAGGATCCTGCTTTGATTTATGTCAGAGTGTGTTTTGCCTATGGTTTCCTTTAGGAGCTTTATAGTTTCTGGTTTTATATTTAGATCTCTAATCCATTTTGAATTTATTTTTATGTATGGTGTTAGAAAGTGTTCTAGTTTCATTCTTTTACAAGTGGTGTACCATTTTTCCCAGTATCACTTGACCTGTGGCGGATTCGTTTTGATATTTGGCAAAACTAATACAATTATGTAATTTTTAAAAATGAAATTAAAAAAAAAAAGAGATTGTCTTTCCTCCATTGTATGTTCTTGCCTCCTTTGTCAAAGATAAGGTGTCCATAGGTGTGTGGATATATCTCTAGACTTTCTATTTTGTTCCATTGATCTATATTTCTGTCTTTGTGCCAGTACCATACTGTCTTGATGACTGTAGCTTTGTGAAGTCAGGCTGGTTGATTCTTGCAGTTCTATTCTTCTTTCTCAAGATTGCTTTGGCTATTAGAGTCCCCCCCCCCCATACAAATTGTGAAATTATTTGTTCTAATTCTGTAAAAAATTCCGTTGGTAGCTTGATAGGGATTGCATTGAATCTACAGATTGCTTTGGGTAGTATACTCATTTTCATTATATTGATTCATTTTCACTGTATTGATTCATCCATGCACATGTTTTATTTCTCCATCTATTTATGTTATCTTTGACTTATTTCATCAGTATTTTGTAGTTTCTGTATATATAGGTGTTTGGTTTATATCAGTAGATTTATTCCTATGAATTTTATTCTTTTCATTGCAATGGTGAATGGAATTGTTTCCTAAATTTTTCTTTCTGTTTTCTCATTTCTACGTGTTAATTTTATATCCTGCACATTTACTATATTCACTGAATAGCTTAGTAATTTTCTGGTGGTGTTTCTAGGGGATTTCTATATAAAGGATCATGTCATCTGCAAACAGTGAGAGTTTTATTTCTTCTTTTCCAATCTGGATTCCTTTTATTTCTTTTTCTTCTCTGATTGCTGTGGCTAAAACTTCCAAAAGTATGTTGAATAGTAGTGGTGAGAATGGGCACCCTTGTCTTTTTCCTGACTTTAGGGAAAATGCTTTCAATTTTTCACCATTGAGGATAATGTTTACTGTGGGTTTATCATATATGGCTTTTATTATGTTGAGGTTTGTTCCTTCTATGCCTGCTTTCTGGAGGGTTTTTATAAAAAATGGATGTTGAATTTTGACAAAGGTTTTTTCTGAATCTATTGAGATAATTGTATGCTTATTATCTTTCAATTTGTTAATGTGGTATATCACATTGATTGATTTGTGAATACTGAAGAATCCTTGCATCCCTGGGATAAAGCCCAGTTGGTCATGATGTATGACCTTTTTAATATGTTGTTGGATTCTGTTTGCTAGAATTTTGTTGAGGATTTTTGCATCTATGTTCATCAGTGATATTGGCCTGTAGTTTTGTTTTCTTTGTAGCATCTTTGTCTCATTTTGGTATAGGGTGATGGTGGCCTCATAGAATAAGTTTGGCAGTTTACCTTCCTCTGCAGTTTTCTGGAAGAGTTTCAGTAGGATTGGTGTTAGCACTTCTCTAAATTTTTGGTAGAATTCACCTGTGAACCCATCTGGACTTTTGTTTGTTGGAAGATATTTTATTACAGTTTTGATTTCCCTGCTTGTGATGGGTCTGTTAATATTTTCTAATTCTTCCTGGTTAAGTTTTGAAAGGTTATAGTGTTTTTACAAAACAATAATACCTGTCTTTAAATTAGGTGTGCAGTCAGTCCACTAAATAGGCAATACTAGCAGTAAGTACTATATGACTAACAAACAAATGCTATTGAAGCACAAAAGAGAATATGAGGAAGGTAAGAGAAGGGACATTTGAGCTAGAAGAGTGAGTAAGTGTAAGTATTAGCTAGACACATCTGGAAGGAAGAGCACAAACAAAGTCATGTGGTGGTACTAATGATGGTGGCAATCCAAACACAAAAAGAAGAGGATGAGTAGAATGGGAAAAAAAAAATTAAATAAGATTTAAGAGATATAAACTTCCAGCTGCTATAAATATCATCAGTAAGGTAAAACTAACCTTTATGATGATGGTCTAAACCCAGCTCATGTTCTTTGTTAGTGGGTGAACCATGTCTCTCAGTGCAGGCTTTCAACATATATTTTCCACTCATTCACTCAGAAGGGACCATGATAAACAAACATAAATAGGACTACTACAACCTTTGTTGACTGCACCAAAAAGCAAGGCATTCTTTCTGTAGGCTGAAGGTTGGCTCTCAACCTCTCATCTGTTATTTTTGCTTGCCGAGGTAAACACACTATAGAGGAAATAATGTTATTATTTCTCCTGGGATTTTTTTCTCTCCAAGATCCTATAACTCCTTTGTAAATTCAGTGACATTCTCTATGTAAAAGCACTTTGCAAAAAAGCAGCAACATCCAGTATGCAGGCAAAGCCAGTGTTGTAAAGAAGCCAAAGTCTTCTTATTCAGTCAGAGTTCCCAGTGTGGAGGTGGCCATGGCCAAGAAGTCTAAAAACAGAGATGAGGCAGCAAGAAGAGAGGGTATGTGGCATATGTAGAACCCAGGTCTTCATCACAGTAAACTGCAGGTAATCTAATTTAGTATCTTGCCAACATCCATTTCCACAAGATAGTAAAACAAAGTCAAGAAAAATAGATATGTTCATTAATTCACTTGCAGCAATAATGTTTGTAGAATGCCTGTGCGGATTTCTGTAGACACCATGGTCAAAGATCTCTCAGTATGTGAGAAAAATGGACATATGAAAAATAATTGTATATTATATGTGCCAAATGTTAAGAAACAGTGATAGCACAGAAACAGATAATTGAAATAACTGGTGGGCTGGAATTTGCCAGGATGTGAAAAAAATCTACCTAAAAGTGAACATATGAGAGTATGAAGGAGGGAGGAGATTGTCTTTTGTTTTAATTTTTATTGTATATACTTATTTCCTTTCACTGTAATGTTTTACTGAGGAAAAACAGAGTAAAGGGATAATAAAAGAGGGAAGGGGAATATAAAGCTGGGGATTAGGAAGCAAAATGTTGTGTGAACTTTTATATTGTCATAATAAATGGTGCATATATATACTGGTTTGAAGTCAAATCACACACACACACACACATACACACACACACAAAATAACTTTGGAAGTAAGTCAGTGAAAGGATTTTGTGTAAGATTCAACATTTCAGGAAAATTCTTCAAAGGAGCAGTACTGAAAGAATAGAAATAGCAAACTTTGTAAGCCTTTCCTTTGCAAACTGTTTATAGACATTATGACCCTCCTTTTACAGCATTATCATGGCAAATGATATGGAAGTAGGATCCTACTTTACCAAATACAGTAGGGTTGAAGACGTGAGATCTACTATTTCTGATGGTCCACCCTTTGACAAAAGCTATAATATTTTTATTTAATTCTTATAACACTGTATAACTATTAGGCATGAAAGGTTACATTCATTCCATCAATGGCTGGAAATTGTAGCTTGGAATATAGAAATTCTCTTTCATATGTTATGCAGCTGGTATGTCAGGTCTCTTTTATGCCAAAACATATGCTTTGTCCACTATACAACACTACTCTGAAAAAAGTGAACACCATTCTTTAAAGAAATAATTTTTCAAGTGTACATAACACAGTCAAAGGATTTGGCATAGTCAATAAAGCAGAAATACATGGTTTTCTAGAACACTCTTACTTTTTTGATGATGTTGGCAATTTGATCTCTGGTTCCTCTGCCTTTTCTAAAACCAGTTGAACATATGAAAGTTCATGGTTCACAATTTGCTGAAGCCTGGCTTAGAGAATTTTGAGCATTACTTTACTAGTGTGTGAGATGAGTACAATTGTGAGGTAGTTTGAGCATTCTTTGGCATTGACTTTCTTTGGGATTGGAATGAAAACTGACCTTTTCCAGTCCTGTGGCCACTGCTGAGTTTTCCAAATTTGCTGGCATATTGAGTGCAGCACTTTCACAGCATCATCTTTCAGGATTTGAAAGAGCTCAACTGGAATTCCATCACCTCCACTAGCTTTGTTCGTAGTGATGTTTTCTAAGGCCCACTTGACTTCACATTCCAGGATGTCTGGCTCTAGGTCAGTGATCACACCATCACGATTATCTGGGTTGTGAAGATCTTTTGTAAAGTTCTTCTTTGTATTCTTGCCACATCGTCTTAATACATTCTGCTTCTGTTATATCCATACAATTTCTGTCCTTTATTGAGCCCATCTTTGCATGAAATGTTCCCTTGGTATCTCTAAGTTTCTTGAAGAGATCTCTAGCTTTCCCATTCTGTTGCTTTCCTCTATTTCTTTGCATTGATCACTGAGGAAGGCTTTCTTATCTCTCTTTGCTATTCTTTGGATCTTTGCATTCAGATGTTTATATCTTTCCTTTCCTCCTTTGCTTTTCACGTCTCTTCTTTTCACAGCTATTTGTAAGGCCTCCCCAGACAGCCATTTTGCTTGTTTGCATTTCTTTTCCATGGGGATGGTCTTGATCCTTGTCTCCTGTACAATGTGACGAACCTCCATCCATAGTTCATTGGGCACTATATCTATCAGATCTAGTCCCCTAAAACTATTTCTCACTTCCACTGTATAATCATAAGGAATTTGATTTAGGCCAAACCTGAATGGTCTAGTGGTTTTCCCTACTTTCTTTAATTTAAGTCTGAATGAGTCAGTTCTTCGCATCAGGTGGCCAAAGTATTGGAAAAGGAGTACGTCAGGGCTGTATATTGTCACCTTGCATATTTAACTTATATGTAGAGTACATCATGAGAAATGCTGGGCTGGAAGAAGAACAAGTTGGAATCAACATTGCCAGGAGAAATATCAATAACCTCAGATATGCAGATGGCACCACCTTTATGGCAGAAAGTGAAGAGGAACTAAAAAGCTTCTTGATGAAAGTGAAAGAGGAGAGTGAAAAAATTGGCTTAAAACTCAACATTCAGAAAACAAAGATCATGGCATCTGGTCTCATCACTTCATGGGAAATAGATGTGGAAACAGTGTCAGACTTTATCTTCTGGGGCTCCAAAATCACTGCAGATGGTGATTGCAGCCATGAAATTAAAAGACACTTACTCCTTGGAAGGAAAGTTATGACCAACCTAGATAGCATATTGAAAAGCAGAGACATTACTTTGCCAACAAAGGTCCATCTCGTCAAGGCTATGGTTTTTCCAGCAGCCATGTATGGATGTGAGAGTTGGACTGTGAAGAAAGCTGAGTGCCAAAGAATTGGTGCTTTTGAACTGTGATGTTGGAGAAGACTCTTGAGAGTCCCTTGGATTGCAAGGAGATCCAACCAGTCCATTCTAAAGGAGATCAGCCCTGGGTGTTCTTTGGAAGGAATGATGCTAAAGCTGAAACTCCAGTACTTTGGCCCACATCATTTGAAGGGTTGACTCATTGGAAAAGACTCGGATGCTGGGAGGGATTAGGGGAAGGAGGAGAAGGGGATGACAGAGGATGAGATGGCTGGATGGCATCACCGACTCGATGGACGTGAGTTTGAGTGAACTCCGGGAGTTGGTGATGGACAGGGAGGCCTGGTGTGCTGCAATTCATGGGGTTGCAAAGAGTCGGATATGACTGAGCGACTGAACTGAATTGAAGTGGTATTCTAACTCAATAATAGGGTATGGAACTGCTTAATTACTGTGGGGGACTGAATGCAGTTATTACTCAGAGTGAAAGTGCCTTGTTTCTTATTTGGAGACTGACAAATTTTTTTTTTTTTTTCTGGAATGACGATGCATTATCAAAACTTCCACAAAAATTCAATGAGACATTCCACGCCCGAGCAAGTGCCCCCACCATTACATAGCAAACATCTCTACATACATACCCTGTACTTCTCAACAGTAAATGGTTGAGAATACACAATTTTCCTCAAGAGAGTCTTTAGATTAGCTCTCTAGCAGCTTCTGTGACCCTGCTCTTGCCTGTCTCTTCTCCTTCCCATCCACCACCGCTGTGCCCTTTATAGAACTCTGTGAATAGTAGTTATTTTAATGTCTTATATTTTCCCGAAAAAATTGAGTACATACATCCTAATGGCAGATATCTTATTTTATAAACATTTTTAGCCTTGATACCTAACAGAGTACCCTACAAAACCTAAGGCCCTCAAAAATGTTAGAGGGAGACACAAGTGTGTGAAATCAGGGATTCATAGACCTTGGTTAATTATATATTCCTTATTGAGTAAAAAAAATCAAGAATCAGCAGGCTCTCAATATATCCTGTGCTTTCCTACCAAGTACAGAGTGATGCAGTTTAAAAAGCTCTGTCTTTTAGAAGAGGTAAGTTAATATGTAAATGACAAAAATCACTGATTTTTTTTTTTTTTCATCAGATGTTAGGTAAATTGCTACTGTGGTCCAGACATGCAATAATGACTATGTATAAAAATGAAATGGCAAGGTTATGGAGGGTCTTATAGGCTGGACTATAATCAAGTAACTTAAATAAAGTAAACCAAAAGCCTAAATATAAAGGAAGAATTAAACAGAAAGAAAATTGGAAAACTTTGAAACAGATACAAAATAGAGCTTTAACAAAGGAATTCAAATGAAAATCAATTATGGAAATCAGCAAAACACAGCCAAGCAATGAGCCATGGGGTCCCTACTACTGTTCCTCAGTGTCATACAGGGTGGTACCTTCCTTGTACAGTATAACTTATCCATTACACTAAACCTGGAAAATAAGCACTTAGATTTCTTTTATGGATAAAACTTGGGATGGTAGGGATAAAGTAAATACAATATAGTATTAAGAAGCCAGCTTTTTTGTCTGGCAGAACTGGGTTTGAATACTGAATTCAAAATTTAACTGTGTGGGCTTGGAAAAATCATGCTAATCCTCAGGATTTTTACCTTCAATATAGGGGCAAATGATAGTACCCATCTCACTGATGAGGCAGGTAAAGTACTTATTAGTACAGTACCCTGTATAGAACCCATTACCTATTGACTGTTTCTTTAGTTCAAGACTGCAATCTAGCAAGGCAGAGTTACTACACCCAGCCCTCTTTATTCCAAACTGATATTCCTTCGTGCTTGCTGTCTTTCTGGGTGATTTGACACACATTCATTAGATGTCTGACATGAACCAAAAGGCAGAGTACAGCACTTCTGATCACGTTATTAGGACCTTCTGTTCAACTTGAACTTTGACTTCTATCTCGATCTCTCACTGAGTTTAGATTCAGGTTAGAACAAAAATGCCCTAATAAAATTTCCTTGTGTCTTTAATGATACAGAGTTGGTAAATTACAGATAAAAAGAAGGATTAATTATAGCCTTTTCTTATGTTGTTTAATTTGGAGAGTAAGTCTAAGCCTAAGGATAAGAAGGATGATTTTAGTTTTGAATATATTGGGTTTGAGATTCCTATGCATTATACCAGTACAGAGGAAAGTACAAATGAGAAACACATCATAAAGGCATTGTCGAGAGCAACTGACTACATGAGGGAGAAAGCTAGGAGGCTTTGAGTTTTGAAGTAAAACACCAGAACCACAGTCCAAGAATGTGAGCTATAAGTACAGATACCTTAAATGAAACAGATCAACCTTGAAATCAAAGCAGCAGCACAGGAAGATCTTGTGAGAATAAACTCGCAGTTTATCAGTTGAGAAAGAGAAAGCAAAACAGAGCCGAGCCCATGGCAAAACAGGGCAGAATCCATTTCATGAGACCCTTGTGGTTGCTCAGAAGTAAAGGTAAATTAATATTCTGAAGGGCTAAGTCATAGTGGTAGAGACAGATAGTACTGGCCTTCATTTCCATAAGCCAAACAGTCAGGCTTTCCTGGAGAGGACCAGATTCTTATATGATACACAATTCCTTTTGTTCACCCTCAAGAAGGATATGTTCTTTTTATTCCTCTTTAATTTCTTGTAGCTGCAAAAAGTCAAGGCTTAACCTTCCGTGTTGTTCAGTCACTAAGTTGGGTTCAACTCTCTGCAACCCCATGGAATACAACACGTCAGGATTCCCTGTCCTTCTCTATCTCCTGGAGTTTGCTCAAACTCATGTCCAATGAGTCAGTGATGCCATCCAACCATCTCATCCCCTATCGCCCCCTTACCCCCTGCTCTCAATCTTTCCCAGCATCAAGATCCTTTCCAATGAGTCAGCTCCTCTCATCAGGTGGTCAAAGTATTGAAGCATCAGCTTTAGCATCAGTCCTTCCAGTGAATATTCAGGGATGATTTCCTTTAGGATTGATTAGTTTGATCTCCTTGCAGTCTATGAGAATCTCAGGAATTTTCTCCAGCACTACAATTTGAAAGAATCACTTCTTTAGTGCTCAGTCTTCTTTACAGGCAAACTCTCACATTCATACATTACTACTGGAAGAAAAATAGTTCAACTAGATGGACCTTTGTTGAAGAGTAATGCCTCTCTTAAGCTGTCTAGGTTTCTCATAGCTTTTATTCCATGGAGCAAGCATCTTTTGATTTTGTGGCTGCAGTCATCATCCCCAGTGATTTTGGAGTCCAAGAAAATAAAATCTGTCACTCTTTTCATGTTTTCCCATTCTATTTGCCATACATTGATGCAACTTTATGTGATTCTGTGATCTTAGTATTTTGGATGCTGAATTTTAAGCCAGCTTTTTAACTGTTCTTTTTTTATTTTCCACCTTCATCAAGAGGCTCTTTAGTTCCTTTTTGTTTTCTGCCATTAGAATAGCATCATCTGCATATCTAAGTTTATTGATCTTTTTCCTGACAATCTTGATTCCAGCTTTTGATTCATCCAACCTAGCATTTTGCATGACATGCTCCGCATACGGGCTTCCCTGGTACCTCAGCTGGTAAAGAATGTACCTGCAATGCAGAAGATCCTGGTTTGACTTCTGGGTCAGGGAGATCTCCTGGAGAAGTGACAGGCTACCCACTCCAGTATTCTTGGGCTTCCCTGCTGGCTCAGAGGGTAAAAAATATGCCTGCAATGCAGGAGACCTGGGTTTGATCCATAGGTTGGGAAGATCCCTTGGAGAAGGGCATGACAATCCACTCTAGTATTATCACCTGCAGGATCCCCATGGACAGAGGAGCCTGGCAGGCCACATTCCATAGGGTCACAAAGAGTCAGATATGACGGAGCAACTCAGCATGGCACAGGAATCTGCATTTAAGTTAAATAAGCAGGGTGACAATATACAGGCTTGACATACTCCTTTCCCAATTTTGAACCAGTCCATTGTTCCATGTCTTGTTCTGACTGTTGCTTCTTGCCCTGAATACAGGTTTCTTAGGAGACAGGTAAGGTGATTTGGTATTCCCATCTCTTCTCCACAGTTTGTTGTGATCCAGGGCCAAAGGCTTTCATGTAGTCAGTGAAGCAGATTGCTTTTTGGAATCCCCTTGCTTTTTCTCTGATCCAACAGATGTTGGCAATTTGATCTCTGGTTCCTCTGCTTTTTTAAAATCCAACTTGTACATCTGAAGTTCTCAGTTCATGTACTGTTGAAGCTTAGCTTGAAGGATTTTTAGCATTACCTTGCTAGCGTGTGAACTGAGTGCAATTGTACAGTAGTTGGAACATTCTTTGGCATTGACTTTCTTTGGGATTGGAATAAAATCTGACATTTTCCAGTCCTGTGGCCACAGTTGGGTTTTCCAAATTTGCTGGAATATTGAGAGCAGCACTTTCACAGTATCATCTTTTAGGATTTTAAATAGCTCAGCTGGATTCCATCACCTCCATTAGCTTTGTTCACAGCAATAATTCCTAAGGCCCACTTGACTTCATACTCCAGGATGTCTAGCACTAGGTGAGTAAAAGCACCATCATGGTTTTCCAAGTCATTAAGATATTTTCTGTAGAGTTATTCTGTGTATTGTTGCCACCTCTTCTTAATTTCTTCTGTTAGTTTCTTGCTGTTTCTGTCCTTCATCATGCCCTACTTTGAATGAAATATTCCCTTGGTATCATCACTTTTCTTGCAGTTCAGGTGCTCAGTCATGTCCAACTCTTTGTGACCCCATGAATCGCAGCATGCCAGGCCTCCCTGTCCACCACCAACACTTGGAGTTCACTCAGACTGACGTCCATTGAGTCAATGATGCCATCCAGCCATCTCATCCTCTGTCGTCCCCTTCTCCTCCTGCCCCCAAAGCCTCCCAGCATCAGAGTCTTTTCCAGTGAGTCAACTCTTCGCATGTAGTGGCCAATGTACTGTAGTTTTAGCTTTAGCATCATTCCTTCCAAAGAAATCCCAGGGCTGATCTCCATCAGAATGGACTGGTTGGATCCCCTTGCAGTCCAAGGGACTCTCAAGAGTCTTCTCCAACACCACAGTTCAAAAGCATCAATTCTTCAGTGCTCAGCCTTCTTCACAGTCCAACTCTCACATCCATACATGACCATAGGAAAAACCATAGCCTTGACCAGACGGAACTTTGTTAGCAAAGTAATGTCTCTGCTTTTGAATATGCTATCTAGGTTGGTCATAACTTTCCTTCCAAGGAGTAAGTGTCTTTTAATTTCATGGCAGTAGTCACCATCTGCAGTGATTTTGGAGCCCCCAGAAATAAAGTCTGACACTGTTTCCACTGTTTCCCCATCTATTTCCCATGAAGTGATGGGACCGGATGCCATGATCTTCTTTTTCTGAATGTTGAGCTTTAAGCCAACTTTTTCACTCTCCACTTTCACTTTGTTCAAGAGGCTTTTGAGTTCCTCTTCACTTTCTGCCATAAGGGTGGTGTCATCTGCATATCTGAGGTTATTGATATTTCTCCCAGCAATGTTGATTCCAGCTTATGTTTCTTCCAGTCCAGCATTTCTCATGATGTACTCTGCATAGAAGTTAAATAATCAGGGTGACAATATACAGCCTTGACATACTCCTTTTCTTATTTGGAACCAGTCTGTTGTTCCATGTCCAGTTCTAACTGTTGCTTCCTGACCTGCATACAGATTTCTCAAAAGGCAGGTCAGGTGGTCTGGTATTCCCCTCTCTTTCAGAATTTTCCACAGTTTATTGTGATCCACACAGTCAAAGGCTTTGGCAGAGTCAATAAAGCGGAAACAGAAGTTTTTCTGGAACTCTCTCTCTTTTTCCATGATCCAGCAGATGTTGACAATTTGATCTCTGGCTTCTCTGCCTTTTCTAAAACCAGCTTGAATATCAGGAAGTTCATGGTTCAAGTATTGATGAAGCCTGGCTTGGAGAATTTTGAGCATTACTTTACTAGCATGTGAGATGAGTGTTATTATGCGGTAGTTTGAGCATTCTTCAGCACTGACTTTCTTTGGGATTCAAATGAAAACTGACCTCTTCCAGTCCTGTGGCCACTGCTGAATTTTCCAAATTTGCTGGCATATTGAGTGCAACACTTTCACAGCGTCATCTTTCAGGATTTGGAATAGCTCAACTGGAATTCCATCACCTCCACTAGCTTTGTTCATAGTGATGCTTTCTAAGGCCCACTTGACTTCACATTCCAGGATGCCTGTCTCTAGATAAGTGATTACACCATCGTGATTATCTGGGTCGTGCAGATCTTTTTTGTATAGTTCTTCTGTGTATTCTTGCACCTCTTCTTAATATCTTCTGCTTCTGTTAGGTCCATACCATTTCTGTCCTTTATCGAGCCCATCTTTGCATGAAATGTTCCCTTGGTATCTCTACTTTCCTTGAAGAGATCCTTAGTCTTTCCCATTCTGTTGTTTTCCTCTATTTCTTTGCATTGATCACTGAGGAAGGCTTTCTTATCTCTTCTTGCTATTCTTTGGAACTTTGCATTCAGATCCTTATACCTTTCCTTTCCTCCTTTGCTTTTCACGTCTCTTCTTTTCACAGCTATTTGTAAGGCCTCCCCAGACAGCCATTTTGCTTTTTTGCATTTCTTTTCCATGGGGATGGTCTTTATCCCTGTCTCCTGTACAATGTCACAAACCTCATTCCATAGTTCATCAGGCACTCTATCTATCAGATCTAGGCCCTTAAATCTATTTCTCACTTCCACTGTATAATCATAAGGGATTTGATTTAAGTCTTACCTGAATGGTCTAGTGGTTTTCCCTACTTTCTTCAATTTAAGTCTGAATTTGACAATAAAGAGCTCATGATTTGAGCCACAGTCAGCTCCTGGTCTTGTTTTTGGTAACTGTATAGAGCTTCTCCATCTTTGGCTGCAAAAAATATAATCAATCTGATTTTGGTGTTGACCATCTGGTGATGTCCATGTGGAGAGTTTTCTCTTCTGTTGTTGGAAGAGGGTGTTTGCTATGAACAGTGCATTGTCTTGGCAAAACTCTATTAGTCTTTGCCCTGCTTCATTCCATATTCCAAGGCCAAATTTTCCTGTTACTCCAGGTGTTTCTTGACTTCGTACTTTCACATTCCAGTCCTCTATAATGAAAAGGACATCTTTTTTGGGTGTTAGTTCTAAAAGGTCTTGTAGGTCTTCATAGAACCGTTCAACTTCAGCTTTTTCAGCATTACTGGTTGGGGCATAGACTTGGATTACTGTGATATTGAATGGTTTGCCTTGGAAACGAACAGAAATCATTCTGTTGTTTTTGAGATTGCATCCAAGTACTGCATTCCGGACTCTTGTTGACCATGATGGCTACTCCATTTCTTCTGAGGGATTCCTGCCCACAGTAGTAGATATAATGGTCATATGAGTTAAATTCACCCATTCCAGTCCATTTGAGTTTGCTGATGCCTAGAATGTCGACATTCACTCTTGCCATCTCTTGTTTGACCACTTCCAATTTTTATTGATTCATGGACCTGACATTCCAGATTCCTATGCAATATTGCTCTTTACAGCATCGGACCTGGCTTCTATTACCAGTCACATCCACAACTGGGTATTGTTTTTGCTTTGGCTCCATCCCTTCATTCTTCCTGAAGTTATTTCTCCACTGATCTCCAGTAGCATATTGGGCACCTCCTGACCTGGGGAGTTTCTCTTTCAATATCCTATTATTTTGCCTTTTCATACTGTTCATTGGGTTCTCAAGGCAAGAATACTGAAGTGGTTTGCCATTCCTTTGTCCAGTGGACCACATTCTGTCAGATCTCTCCACTATGACCTGCCCGTCTTGGGTTGCCACACGGGCATGGCTTAGTTTCATTGAGTTAGACAAGTCTGTGGTCCTAGTGTGATTAGATTGACTAGTTTTCTTGACCGGTGCACTAAGCACAGCTGAGAGGAGTTACCCCACATCTGATGTCAGAGGCAGAAGCCGGGAGGACCCCATGTCCAAAGGGCGGCAGCCAAGAGTAGTTACCCCATGTCCGAGGTCAGGGGCAGTGGCCAAGAGTGCCAGGCTGTGACGGCGCAGGAACGGCCGAGAGTAGCTACCAAAGTCCGAGGTCAGGGGCGGTGACTGGGAGGAGCAACCCCACGTCCAAGGAGCGGTAGCTGTGTGGGCACAGGAGGGCCTAGAGGAGCTATCCCATGTTGAAGGTCAGGAAGGGCGGCGGTGATAAGATACCCCTCGTCCAAGGTAAGGAGAAGTGGCTGTGCTTTGCTGGAACAGCTGTGAAGAGATACCCCACGCCCAAGGTAAGAGAAACCCAAGTAAGATGGTAGGTGTTGCAAGAGGGCATCAGAGGGCAGACACATTGAAGCTCTAGTCTTTCACATTCTATTACTTTTCTCTATTTATGCATTGCATACTTAAGAAGGCTTTCTTATCTCTCCCTGATATACTCTGGAACTCTACATTCAGTTGGGTATATCTTTCCTTGTCCCCTTTGCCTTTAGCATCTTTTCTTTTGTCAGCTATTTGTAAGTTCTCCTCAGACAACCACTTTCCCTTCTTCCAATTCTTTTTCTTGGGTAGGGTTTTGGTCACCAGCTCCTGTATAATGTTATGAACTTCCATCCATAGTTCTTCAGGCACTCTATCTTCCAGATCTTATTCCTTGAAATCTGTTCATCACCTCCATGTATAGTCATAAGGGATTTTATTTAGGTCATACCTGAATAGTGGTTTTCCCTACTTTCTTCAAGTTGAGCCTATATTTTGCTAAATAGTTCATGATATGAGCTACAGTCAGCTCCAGTTCTTGTTTTTACTTATTGTACAGAGCTTGCCCATCTTTGGCTGCAAATAATATAATCAATCTGATTTTAGTATTTATATCCTCCTACCCCAACATTGAATCTTCAGTTCTTGTGTCACTTATATTTGCCATCATATGTGACTTTAACTGTGTGTATGCACTGAGAGTTAGATTTTATAGTCTCTTTTGCTGGTTTCATAACATTCACACATATCCATTCTACTGTATTGCCTCTAATTCTCACTGCATATTTTCTGATGTGTGCATAGGATTTCATCTTCTTTGCTGGTAAATATTTTACTGAGTCATGATCCTAGTACTATTTCTGGAACAGATCTGACTCTTCTGTAAGAAAACTTGTAATGTGAATTTGTCTGAAACCATAAGCAGGTAAATTCATAAAGATGTACCAGTAAATAGAAAAAAATAGCAGGAAATTTGCACAAAACGTTTCAAGAGAAATTGGATGAGGCAATAGTTCATTCCACTGTGAAGACTAGGCACCATTGGTTGTAGGACTAGGGACCTGTCCATGTAAACATGGAAAGTAGCTCCTCCAAGCAGACACAGCATGCATTGATTTATCCTTTTGGCTACATTGGCAGAAAACCTGTACCTGGTCAACGTAAATTTAAGGAGATTTATTATCTCACAATGCAAGCCATCTATATGTGGGGAAGGCTCAAGGCAGGGTGCATCAGGGCTCTGACCTCACTTCTCTGTGGCCCTGTCTTCCTTTGTGGGTTTTGCTTCATCAGCACTTCCAGGCAACATACTCAGGCATGTCAATGACTAGAGAAAGAAATAGTATTGTCTCCCCCTTATATTTCTTTTTAAGAGCAAGAGAATATTTCCTGTGAGTGCCTTCCATGAATTTCTCAACTCTTTAGCTTGAACAAGGTCACACATCCACCTCTAAGTTAGTCACTTATAAGTGGTATGAGATTACAATGATGATCTTGGGCTTTGCCCATTTAGCAGTCATATTTACTGAGAGAAACCACCTTAACAAAATAAGTACTCTGCCAATGAAGGTAGAAATGAGGACAGATTTAAAATGGGCAGCTGATAGGGTCTAATTTATAACCCATTCTCTGTATATAATATATTTTATTTTAAAAGAAAATAGAATTAAAAACAAAGAACTTTATTAGAATAGGACAAGGATCAATAGGATATACTAATTATGGACAACTGATTCTGGTTTTGTAAACCTTGATACCATTAGAAACAAAACCTGGAAATTTAAAGACCTGGATGTCATGATCAGCAGCTGAAGAAATACCAAAATATCTCATGTATCCATTAGACACAACTGTGATTGAGCACTGCAAAGTCAGATAACTCTGCACTTACTCTCAGAATGTGTGCAATGTTAGAGTTGACATTTACTATGATCTGTATTATGTGTAATTTTAAAGGGTTTGTAGTTATTAGATTTACCCCCTTGGAAACATTTCCCTGTAAAGTGTAATGCATCAAACATGCATTGGTGCAAAAGTCCCTCTTACATATAAACTTACACAGAGAAATTATATATGTATTATTATATAACATTCATACACACACACACATATATATATAACTAATAACTTATTTTTTCATACATATTAAATAATGTTCCTTTTAATAAAATTTGGATCAATAGGCTTCCAGTTCAAGATGGTGGAGAAGGATGTGCTCTCATCTCCTCTTGCAGGACCACCAAAATCGCATTTAGCTGTTGACCAACCATCCAGAGGAGGATGCTGTAACCCACCAAAAAAGATACTCCATATCTAAAGACAAAGAGGAAGCTGTGATAAGATGGTAGGAAGGGTATAAACACAATAAAATCAAATTCAATAACTGCTCTGTAGATGACCCACAAACTGGATAATAATACCAAAGAAGTTCTTACACTGTTGTCATGGTTCTGAGCTTCATATTCAGCTTCCTAGCCTGGGGATCAGGTAAAGGGTCTGGGAATCCCCAGGTATTCTGACTTTGAAAGCCAGCAGGATTTGATTACAAGATTTCCAAAAGACTGGGTGAAACAGACTCCACTCTTGGAGGGCACAAACAAAATCTTGTATGCGCAAAGACCCAGGAAAAGGAGCAGTGACTCCACAGGAGACTGAACCAGACATACTTTCTAGTATTGAAGGGTCTCCTGTGGAGGTGTAGGTTGGCAGTGTGTTTCCATGGGGACAGGGGCAGTGGCAGAAGCAGTCCTGGAAGCTGACCTTTAGCTTAAGTCCTATTGAGGGTCACCGTTAATCCTCTACAGATCTTATATATTCCAGAGCTGGGTCACCTCAGGCCAAACAACTGACAGGTAGGGAGTGCCACCCTACCCATAAGCAGATAATTGGTTTAAAGTTTACTGAGCATGGCCCTGCCCATCAGAGCAAGACCCAGTTTTTCCCACACCAAACCCTCCAATCAGGAAGCTTACACAAGCCTCTTAGAGTCATCCATTAGAGGATGGACAGAAGAAGCAAGAAGAACCATAATCCCACAGTGGCTAGAACCAAAATTGAATTACAGAAAGTTAGTCAGAATGAAAAAGCAGAAATTATATCCCAGATGAAGGGACAAGATAAAACAACAGAAAACAACTAAATGGAGACGGAAAATAATTCAGAACAATAACAGTGAAGGTGATTCAGGATCTTGGAAACAGAATGAAGAAGATCAAGAAATGTTTTCCAAAGACCTAGAAGAACTAAAGAACAAACAAACAGAGACAAACAATGCACTAGAAGGGATCAATGGCAGAATAATTGAAACAGAAGAGCCGATAAGTGACCTGGAAGACAGAATGGTGGAAATTAGTACCACAAACAGAAGATAGAAAAAAGAATGAAAAAAAAAAAAAAAAAAGGAAGAAGAAGACAACTCTAAGAGACTTCTTGAACATTAAACACACCAAATCCACTTTGTAGGGGTCCCAGAAGGAGAAGAGAGAAAAGACCTGAGAAAATCTTTGAAGAGATAATAGCTGAAAACTTCCCTAACATGGGAAAGGAAATAGTCAACCAAGTCCAGGAATCACAGAGTCTCAGGTGAGATAAAAGCAAGGAGAAATACACTGAGACAAATAGTAATCAAATTGATGAAAATTAAAGACAAAGATAAAATATTAAAAGCAACAAGGGAAAAATGACAAATAATATACAAGGGAACTCCCATAAGGTTATAAGCTGTTTTCTCAACAGAAACTTTCCAAGCCAGAAGGGAATTGCGTGACATATTTTAAATGATGAAAGGGCAGAAAAGGGAAGAGCCCACAACCAAGAATATTCTACTGAGCAAGATTCTCCTTCAGATTTGATGAAGAAATCAAAATATTTCTGTACAAGAAAAAGTTAAGAGAATTCAGTACCATCAAAGCAGCTTTACAACAAAAGCTAAAGGAACTTCTCTAGCAGGAAACACAAGAGAAGGCAAAGACGTACCCAAAATAAACCCAAAACAATTAAGAAAATGGTAATATGATCATGCATATCAATAACTACTTTAAATGTAAATAGATTGAATGCACCAACCAAAAGACATAGACTGGCTTGACTGATAAGAATGTGTGCATGTATGTACTTCCACTTAGAACATCACTCTATTTAACCTCCCAAGTTGTATGTAATTATTTTATATTGCTAGGCTAATCATGTTTTCATTATGGCTTGCAATTATAATTGTCTTTTTATCTTTTGTCTGGCTATTGATCATGAACACAAATAAATGTCTTTTACTACTTCGATTTAAAAAATTAAGTCACTCAGTCTTATCTGATTCTTCGTGACCCTATGGACTGTAGTCCACCAGGTTCCTCCATATTTTGGATCTCCAGGCAAGAATACTGGATTGGGTTGCCATTTCCTTCTCCAGGGGATCTTCCCAATTCAGAGATCGAACTCAAGTCTTCCTCACTGCAGGCAGTCGCTTAACCGGCTTCCATGGTGGCTCAGCTGGTAAAGAATCCGCCTGCAATGTGGGATACCTGGGTTCGATCCCTAGGTTGGGAAAATCCCTTGGAGAAGGGAAAGGCTACCAACTGCAGCATTCTGGCTTGGAGTCCATAGGGTTTCAATGAGTCGGACACAACTGAACGACTTTCACTTTACTACTGTGATTATGTAACTCTTAATATCATTGTAGGTCCGTCTAGTCAAGTCTATACTTTTTCCAGTGGTCATGTACGGATGTGAGAGTTGGACTGTGAAGAAAGCTGAGTGCCGAAGAATTGATGCTTTTGAACTGTGGTGTTGGAGAAGACTCTTGAGAGTCCCTTGGACTGCAAGGAGATCCAACCAGTCCATTCTGAAGGAGATCAGCCCTGGGATTTCTTTGGAAGGAATGATGCTAAAGCTGAAACTCCATTACTTTGGCCACCTCATGCGAAGAGTTGACTCATTGGAAAAGATTCTGATGCTGGGAGGGATTGGGGGCAGGAGGAGAAGGGAACGACAGAGGATGAGATGGCTGGATGGCATCACTGACTCGATGGACGTGAGTCTGAGTGAACTCTGGGAGTTGGTGATGGATAGGGAGGCCTGGCATGCTGCGATTCATGGGGTTGCAAAGAGTTGGACATGACTGAGCGACTGAACTGAACTGAACTGAATATCATTGTATCATGACTGTTCAACATAAAATAGAATTCTCAATCAGTAAAAGTACCATTTAATAGAAAAACTTGTAATCACTTTTTAAGAATTAGATTTTTGTTTGAAAAATACAAATGCCCAAGTATTGGTTCTTTTCTCCAAAGCTCCAGACGTGTTTCTTTTCTTTTCTTTTCTTTTTTTTAATTTTTTAAATTTTATTTTATTTTTAAACTTTACAAAATTGTATTAGTTTTGCCAAATATCAAAATGAATCTGCCACAGGTATACATGTGTTCCCCATCCTGAACCCTCCTCCCTCCTCCCTCCCCATACCATCCCTCTGGGTCATCCCAGTGCACTAGCCCCAGGGATCCAGTATCGATGTGTTTCTAATAAGCAGTTATGTTTAAAAACAATTGGGCTATATGATCATTTTTTATATTCACTCAAAACTTTGATATGGTTCTATGTATTTTAGCATCCAGTATTACTGCTAAAAATAAAAAAAATAAGTTATTATTTTAGTGATTTTAAAAAATTGAATGAGACTTGAAAATTCTAATCAAATTCTGAGAATATAAAGAAATGCTATGTTGTAAAAAACAAATCAAAACAGTAAATTAACATGAGATACAGAACTAAAATACAGATTTTGATCAAATTTCACAAAATTTTATGCTAGTGTCTATTGTTTGTTTTCATACCTTATGAAGGCTCCATATTGTATTTACTTGCATTCACCAGCTTTGACTCTATGCCTCAAATTCTGGTAAATTCTCTTTTATTTTTATTATGTTACAAATATTTTCTAATTTTCCTTCTTTTGATTTTTAACTTCATTTAACAGTGAACATTTAACTTCCAAATACATGGGAGTTTTAAAGTATCTTTGATATTAATTTCTCAATTAAATGCTTTCTTCTCTGCAATCACTTGCTGTGTTTTTTCAGACCTCTAACTTTACTGAGACTGTCAATGGCTGAGTCAAAGATCTCTCTTGGTAAGCGTCACATTGCACTTGAAAATGTGGGTTATTTTCAGATATCTTTTGATATTGATTTCTAAAATAACTCCACGGTAATGATAGAACAGACTTTCTATGATTTCAGCACCTTTAGACCATACATTTTTGTACCTTGTTTTATGTCCCTGGATATGTTCCAGTGTCTCCTAATTCATAGTCTATGGAATCTTGGATAGAATTTGCATCCTACTGTTGTGTTCACCCTATTATGTGAACCATATGTAACCTTGTTCTGTATTTTTTAAGTCTCCTGTATATGTGCTATCATACTTTCATAATTTAAAAAAGAAGAAGAAAAAGTTACATCAATAAATCAATAAGTCATTAAAGTTTAAGCATTCTGTCTGGAATCATAAAACCTGGCTTTCTACCTGAAGATAGGCTTTCAGTTTTTACAAACAAAGCTATAAAACAGAAGCAAAAACGTGTTTCTGTTGCAGAAAAATGAGCAGAGTAAGAACTGCAAATGCACTATTTCCAGAGGCTGAGCAAGAAGGATGCTTATAACAGAGCTTTGTTAAGTTACTTGTGAATGATAAGTACTATGATTGCATTCACTGCTGAATATATTGTGTATGCAAGAAAGATGGAATTGATGGAGACATAAAGTGTGCAGACAAATTTATCCAGAGTTAAGCAAGAGTGAAAGTATAAAAACAGCTACAGAAGAAATTAACCATGGGAATATCTGCAAGAGCGGATACAGTCTCTTCCTTGAAGGGGACTCCATGCACCTAGCACATTCTAAGTTGGCAGGTGGAGACTTGAGTGGGCTGCTTTGGAAAAGAGCCATTGTCTTTAGGGCGGCGGTGACTTATGATGTCTGGCTAACATCTGGCTCAGAAAAACTTCTCTAATTGACAGCCATCTAAACACATTGCCTTTGAATAAATCATTGCATTTGTAAGATAAGACAAATTTTCATTTGTTTTGTCACTTTAATTGCCTTGAACATTAGACCAAGACTTTGCCTGAAAGGAACTTTCAAAAAACAGTTTCAGACCTCTGCTACAGGGAAGGGTAAACTAGAATCCTCTGATGCTGGTTGGCTTTTTCTCCCATAGGAAGAATCTCTTAGACCCAAGGCATTGTACTACCTTCTGGTTATCTGAAATGATATAGGTCCATCTTCAGTAAAAAGAATTTCTGAGGTAATGAAATCCTACTAACAGTCTCTGGTTATATACACTATCCTTTTCTTACAACAATATACCACAATAATTCTAATTTTGTTTGTTTGTTTGTTTATTGTTTGTTTTTCACAGTATTGTTTTAAAGGAAACTGAAAGATCTTAATGATATATTTAGTGTGATGAGGAATGGAGTTGTAGAAAGAGGGTAAAAAGCTCAGAGAGTCTTTGTTGTTTGGGTTTTTGTGACTGAAGGATCTATTCAAAAGGTCTTAGAGAGAGACTTATATGCAGAGTACATCATGAGAAACGCTGGGCTGGAGGAAGCACAAGCTGGAATAAAGATTGCCTGGAGGAATATCAATAACCTCAGATATGCAGATGACACCACCCTTACGGCAGAAAGTGAAGAAGAACTAAAGAGTCTCTTGATGAAGGTGAGAGGAGAGTGAAAAAGTTGGCTTAAAGCTCAACATTCAGAAAACTAAGATCATGACATCCAGTACCATCATTTCATGGCAAATACATGGGGGAAACAGTGGAAACAGTGATAGACTTTATTTTGGGGGGGGGGGGGGCTCCAAAATCACTGCAGATGGTGACTGCAGCCATGAAATTAAAAGACGCTTGATCCTTGGAAGAAAACTTATGACCAACCTAGACAGCATATTAGAAAGCAGAGAGATTCCTTTGTCGACAAAGGTCCATCTAGTCAAGGCTATGGTTTTTCCAGTAGTCATGTATGGATGTGAGAGTTGGAGTATAAAGAAAGCCGAGGGTTGAAGATTTGATGCTTTTGAACTGTGGTGTTGGAGAAGACTCTTGAGAGTCCGTTGGACTGCAAGGAGATCCAACCAGTCCATTCTGAAGGAAATCAGTCCTGGGTATTTATTGGAAGAACTGATGTTGAAGCTGAAACTCCAATACTTTGGCCACCTGATGTGAAGATCTGACTCATTTGAAAAGACCCTGATGCTGGGAAAGATTGAAGGCAGGAGAAGGGGACAACAGGGGATAAGATGGTTGGATGGCATCACTGACTCAATGGACATGGGTTTGGGTGGACTCCAGCAGTTGGTGATGGACAGGGAGGCCTGGCGTGCTGTGGTTCATGGGGTCACAAAGAGTCGGAGATGACTAAGTGACTGAACTGAACTGAGAGATAAATACTGTCACAATTATATGAACATATCTATTACCAAACTGACCACTTATAAACTACAATACCCATTCAAAATCAGTCTCTAAATTATAGCCTAAATCAGTGTAATTATAAATCTCTCATTGACTCCAAGAAAGTTTACAAATATACTTTGTAAACGATTATAAAGTAAATTTTAAAAATTTGCCTCGAATGAAATATTTCACGAAGTTAAAAAATAAATAAATAAATAAGCACTGTTGAAGAACGGCTAGAAACACATGAAGTATTATTATTGAATAATGATTTGGCAGAAACATAAGTAGGCATTATTCAAAGAAGAAGAAATCCTCAAGCATAATGATAGCCTTGTCATTATAGAAGCGAATGTGATTAATAACAAATAAATCAGGGAATAATGACAAAATCCTTGAATTTTTCAAAAACAATATTTTTTATGACTTTGCTGAGAAAGTCAATCTAAAATTGAAGGATCTGTTGTGAAAATTGCATGGTTTTGTTGGAAAAATTAAAACAAAGTGAGAAACAAAACCAGATCATTCTTTAAAAATTAATACAGTTATATTTTCACTTATTTTCTTTTCAATTTAAGTAAAATACATGTATTCTAATTATTTTTCATTATAAAATCCAAAATATCTTTTCATTTATTTTTCAAAAGTAAATTTGTTCTCCATTAAAAAAAATTCACTTTGGTCATTTTCAAATATCGATTTTTCTTCAATAAGATGGAACTTCAGAAAACATTCTCTTTATACTGGGCCACATTATTGCATATGAGACTAGAAAAGCCCAGTTTGTCCTTGTGGTATTTTAAAAATATACCCACCGTTTTTCAGATACTTCTTTCTTTAAAAGGCATAGTCTAATTTCTCTGTTCTTGAGTGTGAGCTGATTAAAGACTTGCTTCTAACAAAGTGAATAAAACAGTAGTGATGATGTGTTGATACTGGGTTGAATAAATACTTCTCTTCACAATAGAAAATTTGTGTCCACTCAGAACCTCAAAATGTGACCTTATTTGCACAAAAAATCTTTGCGGATATAATCCCACGTCCAAACTCGGTAGTGGCAGCTGTGCTTTGTGGGAGCAGCCATGAAGAGATACCCCACATCCAAGGTCAGGAGCAGTCATCACACTTTGCTGGATTGGCTGTGAGGAGATACCCCAAGTCCAAGGTCAGAGAAACCCCAGTAAGATGGTAGGTGCTGAAGCGGCTGTGAAGAGACACCCCACCTCCAAGGGCAAAGGAGAAGCCCCAGCAAGATGGTAGGAGGGGCAAATTCACTTTTAAAATCAAACTCCATTCCTGCCAGAGACACTCAGAGGGCTCAAACAAACCTTGTGCACACCAGGACCCAGGGACCCCACAGAGACTGAGACAGAACTGTGTTTGAGCATCTCCTGTGGAGATATGGGTCAGCAGTAGGCTGCCACAAGGACAGGAGCTCTAGGTGCAGCAGACATTGGTATGGCATAAGCTCTCTTGGAGGAAGTTTCCATTAACCCCACCATAGAGCTGCCAGAACTTACACAGGACTGGGAAATAGACTCTTGGAGGGCACAAACTGAAACCTGTGCACCAGGACCCAGTAGGAAGGAGAAATGACCCCACAAGAGACTGACTCAGTTGTGTCTGTGAGTGTCCAGGAGTCTCCAGTGGAGGCATGAGTTGGTGGTGGCCTGCTGCAGTGTTGGAGGCACTGAGTGTAGCAGTACATACATGGGATATTTTGAAGGAGGTCACTATTATCTTCATTACTTCCACCACAATTTGGCCCCAGGCAAATAGCAGGGAGGGAACACAGCTCCATCCATCAACAGAAAATTGGATTAAAGATTTACTGAGCATGGTCCTGCCCATCAGAACAAGACCCAGTTTCCCTCTGAATCAGCCCACAATCACAGAAACTAACCAATCTGATCACATGGATGACAGCCTTGTCTAACTCAGTGAAATTATGAGCCATGCCATTTAGGACTACCCAAGATGGACTGATCATGGTAGAGGGTTCTGAAAAAACCTGGCCTACTGGAGAAGGGGATGGCAACCACTTCAGTATTCTTGCCTTGAGAGCCCCATGAACAGTATGAAAAGGCAAAAAGACAGGACTCTGAAAGATGAACTCCTCGGGTCGGTAGGTGCCCAATATGCTACTAGAAATCAGTGAAGAAATAACCCCAGAAAGAATGAAGAGACAGAGCCAAAGCAAAACAACACCCAGTTGTGGATATGATGGAAGCAAGGCCCGATGCTATAAAGAACAATGTCGCATAGGAACCTGGAATGTAAGATAAATGAATCAAGGCAAACTGGAAGTGGTCAAACCCAGGAGGTCAAACACAGGAGATGGCAAGAGTGAACGTCAACATTTTAGGAATCAGCAAACTAAAATGAACTGGAATTGGGTGAATTTAACTCAGATGAGAGGAGCAACCCCATGTCCAAGGAGCAGTGGCTGTGCAGGTGCAGGAGGGCCTAGAGGAGCTATTCCACGTTCAAGGTCAGGAGGGGAGGCTGGGAGGAGAAACCCCTTGTCCAAGGTAAGGAGCAGTGGCTGCGCTTTGGTGGAGTAGCCATGAAGAGATATCCAATGTCCAAGATAGAGAAACCCAAATAAGACGGTAGGTGTTGCGAGAGGCATCAGAGGGCAGACACCCAAACCATAATCACAGAAAATTAGTCAATCTAATTACATGGACCACAGCCTGGTCTAACTCAATGAAACTAAGCCATGCCGTGTGGGGACACCCAAGACAGGTGGATCATGGTGGAGAGGTATGAGAGAAAATGGTCCACTGGAGAAGGGAATGGCAACCACTTCAGTATTCTTGCCTTGAGAACCCCATCAACAGTATGAAAAGGCAAAATGATAGGATGCTGAAAGAGGAACTCCCCAGGTTGGTAGGTACTCAATATGCTACTGGAGATCAGTGGAGAAATAACTCCAGAAAGAATGAAAGGAAGGAGCCAAAGCAAAAACAAGACCCATTTGTGGATGTGACTGGTGATAGAAGCAAGGCCCGATGCTGTAAAGAGCAATATAGCACAGGAACCTGGAATGTTAGGTCCATGAATCAAGGCGAATCGAAAGGAGTCAAACAGGAGATGGCAAGAGTGAACGTCGACATTCTAGGAATCAGTGAACTAAAATGTACTGGAATGGGTGAATTTAACTCAGATGACCATTATATCTACTACTGTGGGCAGGAATCCCTCAGAAGAAATGGAGTAGCCATCATAGTCAAAAGAAGAGTCCAAAATGCAGTACTTGGATGAAATCTCAAAACCCACCAAATGATCTCTGTTCGTTTCCAAGGCAAACCATTCAATATCACAGTAATCCAAGTCTATGCCCCAACCAGTAACGCTGAAGAAGCTGTAGTTGAATGGTTCTATGAAGACCTACAAGACCTTTTAGAACTAACACTCAAAAAAGATGTCATTTTCCTTATAGGGGACTGGAATGAAAAAGTAAGAAGTCAAGAAACACCTGGAGTAAGAGGCAAATTTGGCCTTGGAATATGGAATGAAGCAGGGCAAAGGCTAATAGAGTTTTGCCAAGAGAATGCACTGGTCATAGCAAATACCCTCTACCAACAATACAAGAGAAGACACTCCACATGGACATCACCAGATGGTCAACACCAAAATCAGATTGATTATATTCTTTGCAGCCAAAGAAGGAGAAGCTCTATACAGTCAGCAAAAAAAAAAAAAAAAAAAAAAAAGACTGGGAGCTGATTGTGGCTCATACCATTAACTTCTCATTGTCAAATTCAGACTTAAATTGAAGAAAGTGTGGAAAACCACTTAACAATTCAGGAATGACCTAAATCAAATCCCTTATAATTATACAGTGGAAGTGACACATAGATTTAAGGGACTAGATCTGATACACAGAGTGCCCAAATAAATATGGATGGAAATTCGTACATGAGACAGGGAGCAAGACCATCCCCAAGAACAAAGAAATGCCAAAAAGCAAACTGGCTATCTGAGGAGGCCTTACAAATAGCTGAGAAATGAAGAGAAGCAAAAAACAAAGAAGAAAAGAAAAGATATCCCCATTTGAATGCAGAGTTATAAAGAATAGCAGGGAGAGATAAGAAAGTTTTCCTCAGTGATCAGTGCAAAGAAATAGAGGAAAACAATAGAATGGGAAAGACTATATATCTCTTCAAGAAAATTAAAGATACCAAGGGAAAGCTTCATGCAAAGATGGTCTCAATAAAGGACAGAAATGGTATGGACCTAACAGAAGCAGAAGATATTAGGAAGAAGTGGCAATAATACACAGAAGAATTGTACAAAAAAGATCTTCATGGCCCAGATAATCATGATAGTGTGATCACTCGCCCAGAGCCAGACATCCTGGAATGCAAAGTCAATTGGGCCTTAGGAAGCATCACTACAAACAAAGCTATTGGAGATAATGGAATTCCAGTTGAGCTCTTTCAAACCCTACAAATGATGCTGTGAAAGTGCTGCTCTCAATATGCCAGCAAATTTGGAAAACTCAGCAGTGGCCACAGGACTGGAAAATATCAGTTTTAATTCCATCCCAAAGAAACACAATGCCAAAGAATGCTCAAATGACTGCACAATTACCCTCATCTCATCTGCTAGTAAAGTAATGCTCAAAATTCTCCAAAACAGGCTTCAACAATACGTGAACTGTGAAATTCCAGATGTTCAAGCTGGTTTTAGAAAAGGGAGACAAACCAGAGATCAAATTGCCAACATTTGCTAGATCATTGAAAAAGCAAGAGAATTCCAGAAAAACGTATTCCTGCTTTATTGACTATGCAAAAGACTTTGACTGCATGGATCACAATGAAATTTGGAAAATTGTTAAAGAGATGGGAATACCAGACCACCTGACCTGCCTCATGAGAAATTTGTATGCAGATCAGGACTGACAGTTAGAACTCAAAATGGAACAATAGACTGTTTCCAAATGGGGAAAGGAGTACATCAAGGCTGCATATTGTCACCCTGATTATTTAAGTACATCATGCGAGAGTACATTAAGTGCATTAAGCAGAGTATATCATGTGAAACACTGGGCTGGATGAAGCACACCCTGGAATTAAGACTTCAGGGAGAAATATCAATAACCACAGATATGCTGATGACACCACCCTTATGGCAGAAAGTGAAAAACTAAAGAGGTTCTTGATGAAAGTGAAAGAGAAGAGTGAAAAAGTTGGCTTAATACTCAACACTGAGAAAACTAAGATCATGGTATCCAGTTCCATCATTTTATGGCAAATAGATGGGGAAACAGAGGAAACAGTGGCAGATTTTATTTTGGGGGGCTCCAAAATCACTGCAGATTGTGACTGCAGCCATGAAATTAAAAGACGCTTGCTACTTGGAAGAAAACTTATGACCAACCTAGACAGCATATTGAAAACCAGAGACATTACTTTGTCAACAAAGGTCCATCTAGTCAAGGTTATCGTTTTTCCAGTAGTCATGTATGGATGTGAGAATTGGAGTATAAAGAAAGCTGAGCACCGAAAAATTGATGCTTTTGAAGTGTGGTGTTGGAGAAGACTCTTGAGAGTCCATTGGACTGCAAGGAGATCCAACCAGTCCATCCTAAAGGAAATCAATCTTGAATATTCATTGGAAGGACTGATGTTGACACTGAAACTCCAATACTTTGGCCAAATGATGTGAAGATCTGACTCATTGGAATAGACCCCAATGCTGGGAAAGATTGAAGGCAGGAGGAAAAGGGGACGACAGAGGATGAGATGGTTGGATGGCATCACTGACTCAATGGACATGAATTTGAGTAAGCTCCGGCAGTTGGTGATGGACAGGGAGGCCTTGTGTGGTGCAGTCCATGGGGTCGCAAAGAGTCGGACACGATTGAGCAAATGAACTGAACTGAGCTGAACTGAAGATGAAGTCAGAACGGATTAGGATAGACCTTCTTCCAATATCTAGTGTCTTATAAGAAAACAGACATACAGAGAGAAGAGAGTCATGTTAAGATGAAGGCAGAGACTGGAATATTACCAATGGTCAATATTGAAATCAGACTGATTATATTATTTATAGCCAAAGATGGACAATCCTTATACAATCAGCAAAAACAAGACCAGGGGCTGGCTGTGAATCAGATCCTTCTTTCAAAATTCAGACTTAAACTGAAGAAAGTAGGGAAAACCACTAGGTCATTCAGGTATGATCTAAATTAAATCACTTATGATTACACAGTGGAGGAGACAAAGAGATTCAAAGGATTAGATCTGATAGAGTGCCTGAAGAACTATGGTCAGAGTTTCATAATATTTTATGGGAGGTGGTGATCAAAAGGATCTCCAAGAAAAAGAAAATCAAAAAGGCAAAATGGTTGTCTGAGAAGGCCTGACACATAGCTGAGAAAAAAAGACAAGAGAAAGGCAGAGGGAAAAAGGAAATGTACACTCATCTGAATGCATAGTTCCAGAGAATAGCAAGGAGAGATAAGAAAGCCCTCCCTCCAAAGTGAACAATGAGGGATGGGATGGGGAGGGAGGTGGGAAGGGGTTCAGGATGGGGAACACATGTACACTCATGGAGGATTCAAGTCAATGTATGGCAAAACCATTATAATATTGGGGAGGGAGGAGGATTCAGGATGGGGAACACATGTATGACTGTGGCGGATTCATTTTGATATATGGCAGAACCAATACAATATTTTAAAGTTTAACAACAACAAAAAAATTTGTTTTGTTTTGTTGTCTTCATGGAGCTTGTAGTCACATGGACGTGTGATATAAAAAAATAAGTGGAAGTATTTAATAGCAAAAAATAAATAAATAAAAAATTTAAAAATAAAAATAAAAAAATAAATATATGATTCTAACAAGAAAAAAAATATTGTAAAGTAAAATACATAAATTGATCAATTAAAAATTAAAATAAAAAATTAAAAAAGTGAACAATGCAAAGAAATAGAGGAAAATAATACAATGGGAAAGATTAGAGATCTCTTAAAAACAACAACAACAAAAAACTAGAGTTACCAAGAGAACATTTCATACAAAGATGGGCTCAATAAAGGATAGAAACAGTATGGACATAACATAAGCAGAAGATATTAAGCAGAGGTGGCAAGGATACACAGAAAGAACTACATAGAAAAATATCTTAATGGCCCCAATAACCACAATGGTGTGATCACTCACCTAGAGCCAGACATCCTGGAGTGTGAAGTCAAGTGGGCCTTAGGTAGCATCACTAGAAACTAGGCTAGTGGAGGTGATAGCATTCCAGCTGAGCTATGTCAAATCCTAAAAGATGATATCATTAAAGTGCTGCCCTCAATATGTCAGCAAATTTGTAAAACTCAGCCGTGACCACAGGATTGGAAAAGGTCAGTTTTCATTCCAGTCCCAAAGAAAGCCAATGCCAAAGAATTCTCAAACTACTGCACAGTTGCACTGATTTTGCATGCTAGCAAGGCAATGCTCAAAATCCTTCAAGCTAGACTCCAACAGTATGTGAACTGAGAGCTTCCACATGTACAAGCTAGATTTAGAAAAGGCAGAGGAACCAGAGATCAAATTGCCAACATCCATTGGATCATAGAAAAGGCAAAAAAAATCCCAGAAATAAATCTCTTGCTTCACTAACTATGCTAAATTTTTTGACTGTGTAAGTCACAACAAGCTGTGGAAAATTCTTAAAGAGATGAGAAGACCAGACCATCTCACCTGCCTCCTGAGAAACCTGTATACGGGTCAAGAAGCAATGATTAGAACCAGACATGGAATAACAGAATGGTTCAAAGTTGGAAACGAATCATGTCAAGACTATATTATCACCCTGCTTATTTAACTTATATGCAATATGCATCATGCAAAATGCCAGGCTGAATGAATCACAACCTGGAATCAAGATTGCTGGCAGAAAATATCAATAACCTCAGATAGGAAGATGATACCATCCTAATGGCAGAAATAGAAGAGGAACTGAAGAACCTCTTGATGAAAATGAAAGAGAAAAGTGAAAAAGGTGGCTTAATACTCAACATTGAAAAGATTAAGATCATGCCATACAGTCCCATCACTTCATGGCAAATGGTGGGGAAACAGTGGAAACAGTAACAGCTTTTATTTTCGTGGCCTCTAAAATCACTCTGGATGGTGACTGCTGCCATGAAATTAAAAGACCCTTGTTCTTTGGAAGAAAAGCTATGACAGACCAAGACAGAATATTAAAAACCAGAGACATCAGTTTCCCAACATAGGTCCATCTAGTCAAAGCTATGGATTTTCCAGTAGTAATGTACAGTTGTGAGATTTGTACCATAAATGAGGTTAATCACTGAAGAATTTATGCTTTCAAACTGTGGTGTTGGAGAAGACTGTTGAGATTGCCTTGGACTGCAAGGAGAACAAACCAGTCGATCCTAAAGGAAATCAACACTGAATATTCATTAAAAGAGCCGATGCTGAAGCTGAAGCTCCAATACTCTGGCCACGTGGTACAAAGAACTGACTCTTTATAAAATACCCTGATGGTAGGAAAGAATGAAAGTAGGAGAAAGTGATGAGATGAGATGTTTGGATGGCATCACCGACTCAATGGACATGAGTTTGAGCAAGCTCCAGGAGATGGTAAAGGACAGTGAAACCTCACGTGTAAGGAGATGGTAAAGGACAGTGAAACCTTCACGTGCCCATGAAGTAGGACACACTCTGAGCAACTGAACAGCAAGAGACTTCGGGTGCATACTGAAGTCAAGAACTGCTAATGTTGTTGGCAGCTATAAGAAACTAGAAAGAGTCAAGAAAGGAATTCTCCCCTAGATTCTTTTAGATAGCATGTCCCTGCTGACAGCTTGGTTTTGGAATTCTCACCTCCAGAAATGTGAGAGAATAGATTTCTATAGTTTTAAGCCACCCAGTCTGTGGTTCTTTCCAAAGGCAGCTCTAGGAAACTAGCATAGGATGCCTTTGGAAACTGAATCATAGAAGGCACTGAAGAATTCTCTTTGTTCACTATCTCTCTTGGACCTCTAACTCCAGGGCAAGTTAACTGCCGTGTCATGAGGACACTCAACCTACAGAGGGGTCCCTATGGTGAGGAGCGAAGGCCTCCTTTCGATGGCCATGTGGGCAATTTAACTTAAGGGTGAACCTTCCAGCCCCAGCCAAGCCTTCACATGACTGCCACCTCTGCCAGCATGCTGACTGCAGCTCCCTGAGAAACTCTCAGCCAGAATCCCAAGTAAGTGAATTCCAAATTTCTTATTCACAGAAACTGATAATAAGTATTCATTGTTTCAAGCCACTGAGCCTTTGCATAATTTTTTATGTAGCAACAAACAACTAATACCTTTGCTCCCTCAGATCTATTTCCCTGCCTCCAAAGTTTCTGGGTTTCCCAGGTGGCACTCGTAAAGAAGTGCCTACCAATATAGGAGATATAAGAGATGCAGGTTTGATCCCTGGGTTGGGAAGATCCCCTGGAGGCAATCCATTCCAATATTCTTGCCTAGAGAAGCCCATAGATAAAGAAGCCTGACAGGTTACAGTCCATACAGTCTCAAGAGTCAGAAGCAACTTAGCATGCACACAAAGTTCCTGAAGATGTAATTATAGTCACAATGCATTTAAAATTGAACAGAGATTTCTCCCCCTAAGGCCATCATAATTTTCTGTAACTTCATTTCCACTACTTATTCATCTCTTATTTCTGATAAATTAAAAAGTGGGTTTCTTTCTACCATAGAATTAACTAATAAAGCTCTATCATCTCTGAGATATAAAAATTCTAAATAAAGAGTGGCTGCCATATTCATAAAAGAGATTTATTAGTTTTATTACCTCAGATATTTCAAAGATCATCTAAAATGTCTTATAATCTCCTTGGAAAATGCCCTTAAATGCAAATTCCAACACTGGCATTCTATTCAGTAAGCTTTAGAGGATTTTAAAGGGTTGTATGTATTTCATATTTGGTCTCTGGTCTCCTTTACTCCTCAGAAAGTTCAGTGAAGGCTGCTCTACTGCTCTGTTAGCCTGACCAGTGAATTTACAAAAGAGGGAGAGGTATACTTTGTATACCAGAGTATACAAAGGAGGGAGAGGATTCCTGAGAACTGAGCCCTCACAAGGATGTGACACAGGTATACAGAGTCAGTCATTGGTCATTGCTTAATACACCAGATCCATCCAGTCCTTGGAGTGTACCAAGGACAGGTGCTCAGGTCCTGAGCAGACAAGGTAAAATAAGATAAAGACCTAAGATTATCCATCAAGGAGACGACTCCATAAAAAGATCACCACATGCAGTATGGCGAGGACAATAATGCAAACATGTGCACAGGTCAATAGGAAAAAAAAAAAAGAGATGAGCTGAGTCTGGCGAATGCTTTTTCACTCCAGAATATATTTGCCTGCAGGTTCATTCACCATTAGAAATTGGATGGGAACCCTCTTCAAGGTGATAACTGCACCCATCCCTGTTGAAGGAGGCGGAAAAACAAGAGAGAAGAAACAAATCCACTTACACTGCAAGCTCAGTACCATAGGCTCATACCCCTGGAATGAATGAAAACAGTTGATCATCTATATGTAGTAATCCTGTGCTGGAGCTGCCTGTGATCAGAAATGCTAGCAAACAACAAGTACTATAGAGTGTTCTAGGTGTTTTAGAGTATTAGCTCATTAAATCCTCCTAATAACTTGAAGAAGTAATTATTACTATCCCCGCTTCAGAAAGAAAATGAGATACAGTAAGGGGCAAAGCTGGATTTAAACCTGGACAATCTATCTTCAAACAATGCCCCTCCATATTAATCTCTCTTTACTAAAGCTAATTTGGAATTTTGATAAAATTTGGCACAAGGTAGAATTTTAGGACTTTTAAGCAAATCACACAGTTCTAACCGTGGTGAGCTTGCAGTTACAACATAAGGCTAGCTCGTGTCTGTGCTTGGTAGATATGTACAAACAAGAGTTAATGATGGGAAGGCAGACAGCTGTTTTGTGACCATTTTTGAAAATAGGAAGTCAATGCTTATTTGGATAAATGCATCATTGTGTATATTTTAAGTATAAATAAACTTTAATGTAACACATTCACCTGCTAAGGAAAATAGATTTTGAGTCTCAAATCAGATCTTTCCTTTCCTCTTTATTCTGTGGTCCCAAATAACTCTGTAGATAGATAAACTTCTTACAAATAGCTGAGAAAAGAAGAGAAGTGAAAAGCAAAGGAGAAAAGGAAAGATATACCTATCTGAATGCACAGTTCCAGAGAATAGCAAGGAGAGAAAAGAAAGCCTTCTTAAGTGAACAATGCAAAGAAACAGAGGAAAACAATAGAATGGGAAAGGCTAGAGATGTTTAAAAAAAAAATTAGAGATACCAAGGGAACATTTCATGCAATGATGGGCTCATTAAAGGACAGAAATGATGCAGACCTAAAAGAAGCAGAAGATATTAAGAAGGGATGGCAAGAACACACAGAAGAACTATACAAAAAAAAAAAAAAATCTTAAAGGCCCAGATAACCATGATGTTGTGGTCACTCACATAGAGACAGATATCTGGAGTGTGAAGTCAAGTGGTCCTTAGGAAGTATTACTAGAACAAAGTTAGTTGAGATGATGGAATTCCAGTTGAGCTATTTCAAATCCTAAAACATGATGCTGTGAAAGTGCTTCACTCAATATTCCAGCAAATTTGGAAAACTCAGCAGTGGCCACAGGACTGGAAAAGGTCAGTTTCCACTCCAGTCCCAAAGAAGAGTAATGCCAGTCTTTAAACTACCACACAATTGCACTCATTTTGCATGCTAGCAAGGTAATGCTCAAACTTCTTCAAGCTAGGCTTCAACAGTACATGAACTGAGGACTTCCAGATATTCAAACTGAATTTAGAAAAAGCAGAGGAACCAGAGATCAAATTGCCAACATTTGTTGGATTATAGAAAAGCAAGAGAATTCCAGAAAAGCAACTACTTTTGCTTCAGTTGCTATGCTAAAGCCTTTGACTGTGTGGATCATAAAAAATTGTGGAAAATTCTTAAAAGAGATAGGAATACCAGACCACCATACCTGTGTTCTGAGAAACCTGAAGGCAGGTTAAAAAGCAACAGTTAGAACATGACATGGAACAACTTTCTGGTTGAAAATTGGAAAAGGAGTACATCAAGACTGTATATTGTCACCCTGCTTATTTAACTTATATGCAGAATACATCATGTGAAATGCCAGGCTGGATGAATTATAAGCTGTAGTAGTCAAGATTGCCAGGAGAAATATCAATAACCTCTGATACACAGATGACACCACCCTAATGGCAGAAAGCAAAGAGGGACTGACTGAAGAACCTTTTGATGAAGGTGAAAGAGGAGAGTGAAATAACTGGCTTAAAACTCAATATTTAAAAAAAAACTAAGATCATGGCATCCAGTCTAATCACTCATAGAAATTAGATGAGGAAACAATGGAAACAGTGACAGACTTTATTTTCTTAGGCTCTCCAAAATCACTGTGGAAAGTGACTGCTGGCATGAAATTAAAATACGCTTGCTCCTTGAAAAGAAAAGTTATGACAACCCTAGACAGAGTAATAAAAAGCAGAGATATTACTTTGCCAACAAATGTGCATATAGTCAAAGCTATGGTTTTTACAGTAGTCATGTATGAATGTAAGAGTTGGATCATAAAGAAAGATGAATGCTGAAGAATTGATGCTTTCAAACTGTGGTGTTGGAGAAGACTGTTGAGAGTGCCTTGGACTGCAAGGAGATCAACCCAGTCAAATCTAAAAGAAATCAACCCTGAATATTCATTGGAAGGACTGATATTAAGCTGAAGCTCCAATATTTTGGCCAGCTGTTGTGAAGAGCTGACTCATTGGAAAAGACCCTGATGCAGGGAAGGATTGAACGCAGGAGAAGGTGATGACAGAGATCATGCTCTGATTGGATGGTATCACCGATTTAATGGACATTAGGTTGAGCTAACTCCAAGAGATAGTGAAGGACAGGGAAGCCTGTTGTGCTGCAGTCTTTGGGTGGTGAAGATTCAGACACACCTAAATGAATGAATAACAAAAACTTCTTAACTCCTTGAAAAATAACATAATCAGAAGACTAATACTGCAATATCTTCTCTTTTGGAGAAATCTCTACAAAGCACAAATGAAGCGGTCTCCTTGCTAAGGATCCTCTACCTTTCTGGTAGATTAAAGTTTATCTAATTGCAGGAATGGCATCAACTTTCAATGAACTGAGCCTAATGCATGGATTTCTGAATGTTGAAATACACAAAATATAAAAATCCTTTTCATATGTCACTGCACTGTACCCTTGTGTAGAATCTCCCCAAACTTTTTCATGGCCACTTGGAATATGATAATATAATATTTCTATTCCATTCTAAGAGGCACTTATTTGGGACAGTATAAAATCTCTGAGGTTGGTATGTACCTTTCAGTTATTAGCACCTTCCAGCTGCTGTCATCTTGGGGGCAGCAGTGACATGGTACATAAAATCATGCTGCTTCATATAATGGCAGGAATCTTGGTGTTCAGTTGAATATGGCATTTGTAAATCATGCTAAGGTAAATACATGAAGCTGATTCAGGCTGGAGGCTGATAGGCTAGGGGCTCCTGTATCCAGGTTCTGGTTAGCACTCCTTGGGAGATAGGAGCTGAGAAAATGAGTATCTTAGTCAGAACTGATACATTTCTGAGACTCTAAGAAAATAGTATTGCCTGCTCAAATATCAGTCATACAGTCTATAAAAGACATCACAAAAATATCTTCCTGATAAGAAGCTTTTGTATGTCTTCTGTATTTATGTATATAAAACATTATCCCTATGATGTGAAAGCATCTTTCTTACTGCTGTTGGTTTTCTGGGACTGGGGTTAGGGGGAGGTAGTTGAGGCCTGGCCTTGGATGTAATACTTAAGAGGAACCAAAGTCTTAGTTAACAAGACGAGTAATACTTTCATGCAATATATATCTTTTTTAAATTAAGACTAATAAAAGAAATACAAGATGCAGAATAAAAACAAAATTTTAAACAAAAGCAGAATCTGGGTCTTCACCTGGGTCACACACCTCATTGTCTTACCCTACTCTATCCTCTGTTGGACCCTGTCAAGATTATTTAAAATGTTGTATGAAAATATATACCTTGATTTATAAATTTTTTCAAAAAATTTTGCACCTGAGGCTAGTGCCGCACTTTGTTTATCCTAGGCCCAACTTTGGTTACATTTCTGAGATTAGACTGATTGTTTCTAATTGTGCCTAAATTGGTTTGATGGCAATTCTCTTTTCACTCACACCCTCATTCAGCAAGTCCCGGATCTCTGCCAGGTGCTGTGTCAGGAACTAGGGATACACAGAGCCAGCCTGTGGCCACTGACACACACAGACATGAGCAATATATTCAACAGGGGTATTGTAAATGAATCCATTCATTGATTCATCCCACAGTGTTCAGTGAGAACATTCTCCGTATGTGTTAGGTACATAATATGTACCAGGCATAACAGTGAACTCAGGAAGTGAATAATTAGTTCTATGTGGGTCAGTATTTTCTTGTGTCAGTGAAAACACTCATTTATAGTGACATACCAAGACAATGAAACCACCCCAAAGATAAAGAAATTCAAGAAGGTAAAGTGATTGTCTGAGAAGGATTTATGAATAGATGAGGAAAGAAGAGAAGCAACAAGCAAGGGAGAAAGGGAAAGATATACCCAGTTGAATGCAGAGTTTCCGGGAATAGCTAAGAACGATGAGAAGGCCTTCTTAAATAAACAATGCAAACAAAAACAGTAAAATGGGAAAGACTAGAGATCTCTTCAAGAAAATTGGAGACATCAAAGGAACATTTCATGCAAGGATGGCCATGATAAAGGACAGAAATGGTAAGAACCTAACACAAGCATAAGATATTAAGAAGAGGTGTCAAGAATACACAGATCTATACAAAAAACGTTTTAATGACTGAGATACCCATGAGGGTGTGGTCACTCACCTAGAGCCAGGCATCCTGGAGTGTGAAGTCAAGTGGGCCTTAGGAATTATTACTAACAACAAAGCGAGTAGAGGTGATGGAATTCCAGCTAAGCTATTTCAAATATTAAGAGATGATGCTGTTCAAGTGCTGCCCTCAATATGCCAGCAAATGTGGAAAATTCAGCAGTGGCCACAGGACTGGAAAAGGTCAGTTTTCACTCCAATCCCAAAGAAAGGCAATGCCAAATAATGCTCACACTACCATACAATTACACTCACACCACATGCTAGTAAGGTTAAGCTCAAAATCCTTCTAGTGCTTCAGCAGGATGTGAACTGAGGACTGCCAAAGGTAGAAGCTGGGTTTAGAAAAGGCTGAGGAACCAGAGATCAAATTGCCAACATTCACTGTGTCATGAAGAAAGCAAGGGAGTTACAGAAACATATCTACTTCTGCATCATTGATTACACTAAAGCCTTCGACTGTGTGGATCACCACAAACTGTGGAAAATTCTTCAAGAGATGAGAATATCAGACCACCTTACCTGTCTCTTGGGAAACCTTATGAGGGTCAGAAGCAAAAGTTAGAACCAGACATGAAACAATGGACTGGTTCCAAATTAGGAAAGGACCACGACAACACTGTATATTGTAACCCACTTATTTAATTTACAAGCAGAGTGCATCATGTGAAATGCTGGGTGGGATGAATCACAAGCTGGAATCAAGATTGCTGGGAGAAATATCAAGAACCTCAGATCTGCAGATCATACCACTCTAATGGCAGAAAGCAAAGGGTATCTAAGGAGCCTCTTAATAAGGGTGAAAGAATAGAGTGAAAAAAGCTGGTTTAAGACTCAACATTAAAAAAAAAAAAAAAAAAGAAGAAGAAGATCAGGGCATCTGGTCCCATCACTTCATGGCAAACAGAAGGGGAAAAAGTGGAAACAATGACAGATTTTATTTTCTTGGGCTCCAAAACAGTGACTGCAGCCATGAAATTAAGAGACGCTTGCTCCAAGGAAGGAAAGCTAAGGCAAAGCTAGACAATATATTAAAAAGCAGAGACATCATTGCTGATCAAAAAAAAAGTATAGTCAAAGCTATGGTTTTCCCAGGAGTAATGTATGGATGTGAGAGTTGGACCATAAAGAAGGCTCAGTGTGAGTGGTGAAGAATTGATTCTTTAAAATTGTGGTGCTGGAAAGACAGAAATATAGATCAATGGAACAAAAGAGAAAGCCCAGAGATAAATCCACACACATATGGACACCTTATCTTTGACAAAGGAGGCAAGAATATACAATGGATTAAAGACAATCTCTTTAACAAGTGGTGCTGGGAAAACTGGTCAACCACTTGTAAAAGAATGAAACTAGAACATTTTCTAACACCATACACAAAAATAAACTCAAAACGGATTAAAGATCTAAACGTAAGATCAGAAACTATAAAACTCCTAGAGGAGAACATAGGCAAAACACTCTCTGATGTAAATCACAGCAGGATCCTCTATGACCCACCTCCCAGAATATTGGAAATAAAAGCAAAATTAAACAAATGGGACCTAATTAAACTTAAAAGCTTCTGCACAACAAAGAAAACTATAAGCAAGGTGAAAAGGCAGCCTTCAAAATGGGAGAAAATAATAGCCAATGAAGTAACTGACAAACAACTAATCTCAAAAATATACAAGCAAGTCCTGTAGCTCAATTCCAGAAAAATAAATGACCAAATCAAAAAATGGGCCAAAGAACTAAATAGACATTTCTCCAAAGAAGACATACAGATGGCTAACAAACACATGAAAAGATGCTCAACATCACTCATTATCAGAGAAATGCAAATCAAAACCACTATGAGGTACCATTTCACGCCAGTCAGAATGGCTGCGATCCAAAAGTCTACAAGCAATAAATGCTGGAGAGGGTGTGGAGAAAAGGGAACCCTCTTACACTGTTGGTGGGAATGCAAACTAGTACAGCCACTATGGAGAGCAGTGTGGAGATTCCTTAAAAAAATTGGAAATAGAACTGTCTTATGACCCAGCAATCCCACTGCAGGGCATACATACTGAGGAAAACAGAGTTGAAAGAGACATGTGTACCCCAATGTTCATCGCAGTACTGTTTATAGTAGCCAGGACATGGAAGCAACCTAGATGTCCATCAGCAGATGAATGGATAAGAAAGCTGTGGTACATATACACAATGTACATCATGTGTATATGTATATACACATATACTCAGCCATTAAAAATAATACATTTGAATCAGTTCTAATGAGGTGGATGAAACTGCAACCTATTACACAGAGTGACGTAAGCCAGAAGGAAAAACACCAATACAGTATACTAATGCATATATATGGAATTTAGAAAGATGGTAACAATAACCCTGTATACGAGACAGCAAAAGAGACACTGATGTATAGAAAAGTCTTTCGGACTCTGTGGGAGAGGGAGAGGGTGGGATGATTTGGGAGAATGGCATTGAAACATGTATAATATCAATTTTGAAACGAGTCGGCAGTCCAGGTTCGATGCATGATACTGGATGCTTGGGTCTGGTGCACTGGGATGACCCAGAGGGATGGTACAGGGAGGGAGGAGGGAGAAGGGTTCAAGATGGGGAACACGTGTATACCTGTGGCGAATTCATGTTGATATATGGCAAAACCAATACAATATTGTAAAGTTAAAAAAATAAAATAAAACAAATTGTGGTGCTGGAGAATACTCGAAAGTCCTTTGGACAGCAAAGAGACTTGCTATCAATCCTAAAGTAAACCAACCCTCAATACTCATTCGCAAGACTGATGCTAGCTGCTGGAGAATTGCGACTCTTCTTCCTTCTCTGTCTGCCCTCTGGTGGATGAGGCTAAGAATCTTGTAGAAGCTTCCTGATGAGAGCAACCCAGTTCACTTGTCACTCAGTTGTGTCCAACTCTTTGTGACCCCATGGACTGCAGCACGCCAAGCTTCCCTGTCCATTACCAACTCCCAGAGCTTGCTCAAACTCATGTCCATCAGGTCAGTGATACCATTCAACCATCTCATCCTCTCCTCTATTATCCCCTTCTACTCCTGCCTTCAGTATTTCCCAGCATCAGGGTCTTTTCCAATGAGTCAGTACTTTGCAGAAGGTGGCCAAAGTATTACAGCTTCAGCATCAGCATCAATCCTTCCAATGAATATTCAGGACTGACTTCCTTTAGGATTGACTGGTTTGCTCTACTCGCAGTCCAAGGGACTTTCAAGAGTCTTCTCCAACACCACAGTTCAAAAGCATCAATTCTTTGGTGCTCAGCTTTCATTATAGTCCACTTCTCACATCCATACATGACTACTGGAAAAACCATAGCAATGACTAGACAGACCTATGTTGGCCAAGTAATATCTCTGCTTTTACAAAAGCTGTCTAGGTTGGTCATAGCTTTTCTTCCAAGAAGCAAGCATCTTTTAATTTCATGGCTGCAGTCACCAACCTCAGTGATTTTGTAGCCACCCCCAAAATAAAGTTTCTCACTCTTTCCATTGTTTCCCCATCTATTTACCATGAACTGATGGGATAGGATGCCATGATCTTAGTTTTCTGAATGTTGAGCTTTAAGCCAACTTTTTCACTCTCCTCTTTCACTTTTATCAAGAGGTTCTTTAGTTCTTCACTTTCTGCCGTAAGAGTGGTGTCATCTGCATATCTGAGGTTATTGATATTTCTCCAGGCAATCCTGATTCTAGCGTGTGCTTCATCCAATCTGGCATTTCACATGATGTACTCTTCATATAATTTAAATAAGCAGGGTGACAATATACAGCCTTGACATACTCCTTTCCCAATTTGGAACCAGTCTGTTGTTCCATGTCTGGTTCTAACTGTTGCTTCTGACCCTCATAAGGTTTCCCAAGAGACAGGTAAGGTGGTCTGGTACTCCCATCTCTTGAAGAATTTTCCACAGTTTGTGGTGATCCACACAGTCAAAGGCTGTGGCATAATCAATAAAGCAGAAGTAGATTTTTTTTTTCTCTTGAAACTCTCTTGCTTTTTCAATGATCCAATGGATGTTGGCAATTTGATCTCCAGTTCCTCTGGGTTTTCTAAATTCAGCTTGAACATCTGGACGTTCACAGTTCACGTACTGTTGAAGCCTGGCTTGGGAAATTTTGAGCATTCCTTTGCTAGTGTGTATGATGAATGTGATTGTGTGGTAGTTTGAATACTCTTTGGCATTGACATTCTTTGGGATTGGAATGAAAACTGACTTTTTCTAGTCCTGTGGTCACGGTTAAGTTTTCCAAATTTGCTGGCTTACTGAGAGTAGCACTTGAACAGCATCATCTTTTAGGGTTTGAAATAGCTAAACTGGAATTCCACTAGCTTTGTTCACGGTAATGCTTCTTAAGGCCCACTTGACTTTGCATTCCAGTGTGTCTGGCTCTAGGTGAGTGATCACACCATCATAATTATCTGGTCATGAAGATATTTTTTGTATAGTTCTTCTGTATATTCTTGCCACCTCTTCTTAACATCTTCTGCTATGAGAGGAGCTGGTGGTCAGAAAAACTGTGTTTTGCTCTGGTTGGCAGGGCTGTGCTCAGTAAAACTTCAATTCAATTATCTGCTGATGGATGGGGTTGCATTCCCTCTTTGTTAGTTGTTTGGCCTGAGACATTCAAGCTCTGGGGTTTAAGGCCTCTATGGTAGGGTTAATGGTGACCTCCAAGAGGACTTAGGCCAAGAAGTCCCTTCCAGGACCGCAGCTGCCAGTGCCCTTGTCCCCACAGCAAGCCACTTCTGACACACACTTTCACAGGAGACCCTCCAACACTATCAGGTAGTTCTGGTTCAGTTTGTCAAGAAGCTATTTATAAAGACCCCAGTTTGGCATCTTTCCTAGAGAGGTCAGTCCATTTGTTGCTGTCTCGTAGAAATGGATTTGGATTAGTCATGTTCCATATCCACAGTGTTTATGGGGTATTAATGCAAAGAGACTGGTTCCAGTCTTTGTGTGGTTAGAGCCCTTGATATGATAGCTGCCATAAAACCTCACTGTGCTGTGCTTACTCACGCAGTTGTATCCAACTCTTTGCAACACCATGGACAGTAGCCCACCAGGCTCCTCCATTCATTTCTATTCTTCAGGCAAGAATACTGGAGTGGATGGCCGTGACCTCCTTCAGGGGATCTTCCTATCCCAGGCATGGAACACAGGTCTCCCACATTGCAGGTCGATTCTTTAATGTCTGATCCACCAGGGGAGCCCCTAAAACCTCACTGCACTCTGCTTAGTTGCTCAGTCATGTCCGTCTCTTTGGGACCCCATGGACTAGACTGCCAGGCTCCTTTGTCCATGGGGATTCTCCAGGCAAGAATATTGGAGTGGGTTGTCATGCCTTCCTCCAGTGTATCTTCCCAAACCAGGGATGGAACCCAGGTCGCTTGCACTGCAGGCAGATTCTTTACCATCTGAGCCACCAGGAAAACCCAAAACCTCACTACTCCTTCTCCAAATTATTTTCTTTGCCTGAGGTAGACTCAGGCTTTTTGACTTGCACTTTCCATAAAATTCTGAAACAAAATGGAAAAGAAAGAATGTACATCTATTGAGCATCTCCTATGAGCCAGACTCAAAACACTTTGAAGAGCTGTAATCTTCCTAAGGACTTGAAAATTTGGTGGTATTAACCTTATAGAGGAAATTATTTCAGAAAGATTAATTAAACTGATGTAGGTCACACCAAGTTCCACCAATAGCTGGTAAGTTGTGAAGTCAAGCTTCAGATTCAGATCTGTTCATTGCAAAGTCTGATTCTCTCCATTGTACCAAACCTGCAAGCATCCAAGGCAAAAAAAGGAATTCCAGGTGGGCAGAGCATAACTAGTTATTATCTCCATCTACTTAGACAAATACATTAGTTTGAATAGTCATTTTTCAAATATTTATTTACTGAGTGTGTCTTATGTGGTAGGCACTGTAGTAGTTGCTGCATTTGAAGTAGTCATAGCAATTTTTGATTTCCAAAAGAATTTCTCTTAACATTCTCCTGGTTGTTGTTATTGTTCAGTCACTAAGCCATGTCCAACTCTGTGACTCCATGGATTACAGCATGATATGGACCCCTGTCCTTTACTAACACCTGGAGTTTGCTCAGATTCATGTCCATTGAGTCAGTGATGCTATTTAATCATCTCAGCCTCTGCTGCTGTGTTCTCCATTTGACTTCAACATTTCCCAGCATTAGGGTATTTTCTAATGTGTGACTTTTTGCATCAGGTGGCCAAAGCACTGGAGCTTCAGCATCAGTCCTGCCAATGAATATTCAAGGTTGATTTCCTTTAGGATTGACTGGTTTTATCTCCTTGCAGTCCAAGGGACCCTCAAGGATTCTCCAATAACACAATTTGAAAGAATCAATTCTTTAGCATTCTGCCCTCTTTATGGTCCAATTCTCACATCCATACATAACTACAGGGAAAACCATAGGTTTGAGCATCCTTTTTTTATTGTTGTTGTTCAGCAGTGATGTCTCTGCTTTTTAATATGCTGTCTAGGTTTGTCATAGCTTTTCTTCCAAGGGGCAAACATCTTTTAATTTAATAGCTGCAGTCACTGTCTGCAGTGATTTTGGAGCCCAAGAAAATAAATAAAATCTGTCATTGTTGCCACTTTTTACCCTTCTATTTGCCACCGACCAGATGCCATGATATTTGCCTTTTTTTTCTTTTTTTTATAATGTTGAGTTTTAAGCCAGCTGTTTTTGCTCTCCTCTTTCACCTTCATCAAGAGGTTCTTTAGTTTCTCTTCAATTTCTGCCATTAGGGTGGTGCCATATGCATATTTGAGGTGATTTATATTTCTCCTGGCAATCTTGATTCCAGCTTGTAATTCATCCAACCCAACATATCACGTGATGTACTCTGTATAGATGTTAAATAAGCAGGGTGACAATATACAGCCTCGATGTATTCCTTCCCAGTTTTTAATCATTCCACTGTTCCATGTCTGATACTAACTTGCTTCTTGACCTGCATACAGGCTTCTCAGGAGGCAGGTAATGCAGTCTAGACTGTATTCCCATATCATAAAGAATTTCCCACAGTTTGTTGTGGTCCACACAGTTTATTCAGTTTATTAACTTTTTACAAACCCCCAAAAATACACTACAATGAATCAATAGCCGAATAACTTATGCAGAAGAATGGCTAAGTGATGTAGAGGGTAGAAAGGTATAAATCACTGCCACAAAACAGAATACAGAAAAAGAATGGAAAAAAAAAAATAATGAAGACAGGCTGAGACCTCTGGGACATTAAACACACCAAATTCTGCATTAAAGGGGTCCCAGAAGGTGAAGAGAGAGAGAACAGACCCCCCCAAAATTTGAAGAAATAATAGCTGAAAACTTTCCAAACTTGGGAAATAGTCAACCAAGTTCAGGAAACACAAAGTCCCAGTCAGGATAAACCCAAGCAGGAACACAACAAGACACATAGGAATCAAATGGATAAAAATTGTATACCTGTGGCGGATTCATTTTGATATTTGGCAAAACTAATACAATTATGTAAAGTTTAAAAATAAAATAAAATTAAAAAAATTAAAGATAAATTAAGAGCAACAAGGAAAAATTGACAATGTATGAGGGAATTCCCATAAGGTTATAAGCTGATTTCTCAATAGAAACTCTGCATACCAGAAGTGAATGGCACACTATATTTAAAGTATGAAAGAGAGGAATTCACAAACAAGAATACTCTACCCAGCAAAGGGAATTCTCTAGCAGGAAACACAAGAGAAGGAAAAGATCTACACAAAATAAAACCAAAACAATTAAGTAAATGGTAATAGGATCATACATATTAATTACCTTAACTTTAAATGGATTAAATGCATCAACCAAAAGACATAGACAGGCTGGGCTGATGAGAATATTTGCATCTGTGTATTTCCAATTATCACATCACTCTACTTAACCCCTAAATTGTATGTAATTAGTTTATATTGTTAGGTTAATCTTGTTTCCATTATGGCTTGCAATTGTAATTATCTTCTATTTTTTGTCTAGCTATTGATTGTGAAAACTGATAAGTATCTTTTACTGTTGTGATTAGGTTTATTCTCTTAGTATCATTGCATCATGATTGGTCAACAAAAAATAACAGAATTCTATATCACTAAAACTACCATTTAATAGAAAAACTTGCAGTCACTTTTTAAAATACAGATTCAAAGCAGAATTATCTTAGAAGCTTTTTGAAAAATACAAATGCCCAGGTATTGTTATTTAAAAACAAAACAAAACAAAACAAAACTTCAGCAATAGTTTTTGTTTGACTACCAGATAGCTAAATGATCATTGATTGCATTGGCCATGGTAAAATTAAGATACATATACATTCTCTTGAAAATGTAATATTCAAACACAAAAGACTTAATTTTATACACAAATGATGAATAATTGGCTATTGGGTTGGCAGGGGTGGTTTGCTTGGTTTTGCTTTATCCAAGTTGTCATAGAAGTAGAAAATCTCACTTTTTTCAAGGAATTATGGCATGTAGCTTACACACAGCTTGCTCCAAAGAACTCTTTACCACCTTGAGGAAAATTTTCTCTAACCAAAATGAAAATGTTCTATTCATTCTATACTTGACTACACTTTAGTATGCTTAGCTGTACAATCTTTTTGTTGTCTATTTCTCTATGCCTATACCTGTCCCTTTTCTTGGAGTATTGAAAGAATTTTAAACTATACTAGGCAATATGTAGCATGCTTTTTCCCTACAGGGATCAGTTCCTGACATTTTACCTGAATTAAGGTCATTTTCTTCAGTTAGTTGAGGAGACAGGGACACTCTTGTTTACTCCTCATCATTAAAATTAATAATAATAATAATATTAATAGGAAAAATAATTTGCTTTACATAATATGAAAATAATATTAAAGGTTCCTCTTTGGGAAAGGAAAATACAAAATTAGACAAAGAAAACTAGATATAATAAAACAGAAACTGTTTTTGCAAACTATTACATATAGGATGGATAAACAACAAGGTCTTACTATAATACAGGGAACTATATTCAATATTCTGTAATAAGTCATAATGGAAAAGAATATGAACATATGTATGTATAACTGAGTCATTTTGCTATACAGCAGAAATTAAACACAACAGTTTAAATCAACTATATTCAATAAAATATTTTTAATGAATAAAAATAGCTTTTTGATGAAATGTGGGGCTGAAAAAAATACTTCAGGAGAAACATATGTGCTATAAGCAGAGAAGTCTTGAGTACTAGAGAAAAGATGTAAATTGGGGCTATGTCATGAAAACAAAAGTTAAACCATAAAATGTGACTTCCGATGCAATTTAAGAGATCTATGAGAAATAAACTTCAGAAAACTGCTCACATATATCAGTGTATTACAGGTGCCTGGCAAAACATTTCTGTGAAAATACACAATATGTCATATGGATAAACCTGTCCTGAGCTTTACAGTTCCATATATAAAGTCATAATGTATATCAAGTAGAGCAACATGGAGCAGCAGTTCATTGCTCTAATCCATATTGATTGAATGAACTTGAAATAATCTATCAACTTTGTGTAGGAGCAACAAGTACAATCACCATCTCAGAAGGATTCAAATGAGTGGCAAATGCAGGTCTAGTCATATTCATGTTATAGGGGTAGGTGGGTGGAGAATAGACCAAGATGACAACATGCAATGGGCCTGGTGTCTGCAAAGCACATTACATTATCTCATTTCAACTTCTCAATAATTCTGAGCCAGACACCACTGTCCTCATTTCACATGTGAGAGAATTAACACCGAGAGAGGTTGAGTTACATAAGCAAGGACACCTAGGAAGCAGATACTGCACTGGAATAGAAGCCTCACGAAAGCAAGTGTCTTGGATATCACTGTACTCTCAGCTCTTAAAACACTGCATGACACCGACCCCACCACTTGCCCAGACCATTTTTCCAGACTAGCCTGTACTGAATGCCCCTTCCTTGTGCTCTGAAAGTGGTTTATGGGGAGCAAAGTAGAGGCAGCCTGGCATCTAGAAATCCTGGCATTGTGCTCAGAGGCAAGATACCCAGTTCTAGGCACAGTCACTTACTACAGTTATGACTTTGGAGATATCATTAGGCCCCTCAAATCTCAATCTTCTTATCTCTGAAAAGAGTATAATACCCATCGTATTATCTTTATACAGCTTCATAGGCTATATGCTGCACAACTCCACACTCTGTAATCTGCGATTTAAACTGTGATGTGAAGCTGTATTACACAGTAGCCCTGCTTCCGGATGAAGGAACTTGGGCACAGGAGAAAGAAGCCACAAATGAAGCCAAACAAACCTGAATTCAAGTCAGCATTACCACTCTCAAGCTGTGCAGGCTGTTTCAACTTCCTCACTTGTAAATAGTAATAGAAGTGTGTACCTCATAGGGTTGTTCTGAGGAATACACGTAAAGCACTTGGAGCTTGTAGTCAGTGCTTCAATACTTTGGCCACCTGCTGCAAACAGCCAACTCATTGGAAAAGATCCTGATTCTGGGAAAGATTGAAGGCAGAAGGAGAAGAGGGTGACAGAGGATGAAATGGTTGGATGGCATTACCAATTCATTGGACATGAACTGAGGCAAATTCTAAGAGATGGTAAGGGACAGGGAGGCCTGGCATGCTGCAGTCCATGAGGTCGTGAAGAGTCAAACATGACTTGGTGATAGAACAACAGTGACAGTCAGAGTTTTAGAGATAGCCAATCATTATTTTTTATTATGCTATCTAACCATTTTTTAATTCTGTATTAAACCTATTTTAGGGTCAGTTTTCCTGACTAGATTGGTATAGAAGGTAAGTCTGGTATAGAAGGTAAGTCTGTGACCACTTATCCTTCTATCATCATTCTCAAAGTGCTGAGCACAAACTGGGCTCTTGATAAATATTTGTTGCACAAATTGAACAAAAGTGAAAGTTAAAGTGAAGTCGCTCAGTCTTGTCCGACTCTTTGTGACCCTGTGAACTGTAGCCCATCAGACTCCTCCGTCCATGGGATTCTCCAGGCAAGAATACTGGAGTGGGTTGCCATTTCCTTCTCCAGGGGATTTTCCTGACCCAGGGATCGAACCCAGGTCTCCTGCATTGCGGGCAGACGCTTTAACCTCTGAGACATTGAACAAGCTGTTAGCAAATAGTAAAACTGAGTCATTTTCATCATATCTGATTATGAATTGTCCTCTTCAGAATGGGAAATTCTAGCTAAATACCTCTTATCTCAGTTAAAAGGATTAGATTTCACTAAACTTTTTTCCCACCCTTAGTTATAACTCAAATCTTTTTGTTTTGAGAGATATTAAGAGTTTTATATGTGATTGCCAGCCAGAAATCCACACTCAACAATGGAATTTTTTATGTATTCTTCTTCTTTGGATTATATAATTAAGTGGAAGAAATATATAGGCAATCCATGCTATCCAGGACCTAACATAATGGAGTCTTCAAAATTTAAGGGGCCAGAGATGGAGTCAAGATCACACAGCAGTGAGCTTTTCCATGTTTGTTGACAGCATAGAGATGGATGGACCCTTAACCATGACCACAGCCTGGTTCCAGTTGAGAAGATGCCAGGTTCACTGATTTGCAGGGGAGAAGATCAGGTTTGTTCTTGGTCTGCACACTAATGTGATGAATGGAGGTAACTGACTTCCAGGGACACTTAAGGCTATATATATATATATATATATATATATATATATATATATATTCCTTTTTTCTCAATTATAGTTGACCCTTGAACAACTAGGGGATTAGGAGTGCCAACCCTCTGTGCAGTCAAAAATCCTGTAAGAAGATATGGGCCGGACTTGTAACACTTGATGTGCTGGGTCCTTGATAACTTAGAGTAGGCCTTCCCTACTTGAGAGTCCTCTCTATCCAAGGTTCCACTGAATCTGTAATTCCTCATACATGGATACTATTTACTATTGAAAAATTCCCATGAATAAGTGAGAAAGTCAATTCCTAGGCAGGTTGATAGAAGTCCAGGGTCGCCGAGGAGGAGAAAGGAGTCTGGGGCTCTCAAGGAGGACACAGGAGTCTGGAATTCTCGAGGAAGAGGAAAGAACAAATGTTTTTTTCTACATTCCTTAGTAAGGATTATATAACAATAATGTATCCTTCTTGAGGACAAGTTTCTCCTTCCTGAACACCTTCTGACTAATCCTGTCATCTTAAAATGTATATAATGGGAGTGGGTCTAGTAAGATCTTTACAATCTTGAGACATTCTTTTGATTTATTGTAATTAATTAAAAACATATATAACTCCCTTGCTAACACTAGTGAGTGGGCTCTCTCCACCCCCTTCTGATGTCCATGTCAGAAGCTTTCTCTGTCCCTTTTTCGCTTTAATAAAACTCTGCCACACAAAGAAAGTTATGACCAACCTAGATAGCATATTGAAAAAGTAGAGACCTTACTTTGTCAACAAAGGTCCAACTAGTCAAGGCTATGGTTTTTCCAGTAGTCATGTATGGATGTGAGAGTAGGACTATAAAGAAAGCTGAGCACCAAAGTATTGATGCTTTTAAACTGTGGTGTTGCAGAAGACTCTTGAGAGTCCCTTGGACTGCAAGGAGATCCAACCATTCCATCTTAAAGGAGATGAGTCCTTGGTGTTCATTGGAAGGAGTGATGTTGAAGCTGAATCTCCAGTACTTTGGCCACCTGATGTGAAGAGCTGACTCATTTGAGAAGACCCTGATGCTGGGAAAGATTGAGGGCAGGAGGAGAAGGGGACGACAGAGCATGAGATGGTTGGATAGCATCACCAACTCAATGAACATGGGTTTGGGTAGATTCTTGCAGTTGGCAATGGATAGGGCAGCCTGGCGTGCTGCAGTTCATGGGGTCGCAAATAATTGGACACGACTGAGCTACTGAACTGAACTGAACTAGTTTATTCATAACTTTTCTTCCAAGGAGTAAGTGTCTTTTAATTTCATGGCTGCAATCACCATCTGCAGTGATTTTGGAGTCCCTAAAAATAAAGTTTCTCACTGTTTCCACTGTTTTCCCATCTCTTTGCCATGAAGTGATGAGACCAGATGCCATGATCTTAGTTTTCTTAAGTGAAAAAAAGCCAATATTTTCACTCTCCTCTTTAACTTTCACCAAGAGGCTCTTTAGTTCTTCTTCACTTTCTGCCATAAGGGTGGTGTCATCTGCATCTGAGGTTATTGATATTTCTCCCAGCAATCTTGATGCCATCTTGTGCTTCATTCAGCCCAGGGTTTTCATGATGTACTCTGCATATAAATTAAATAAGCAGGGTGACATTATACAGCCTTGATGCACTCTTTTTCCTATTTGGAACCAGTTTGTTGTTCAATGTCCAGTTCTGTTGTTTCCTGACCTGCATACGGATTGAAAGATTTCTCAAGAGGCAGGTTAGGTGGTCTGGTATTCCCATCTCTTTCAGAATTTTCCACAGTTTATTGTGATCCACACAGTCAAAGGCTCTGGTACAGTCAATAAAGCAGGAATAGATGTTTCTCTGGAACTCTCTTGCACTTACAATGATCCAGCAGATGTTGGCAATTTAAACTCTGATTCCTCTGCCTTTTCTAAAACCAGCTTGAAGATCTGAAAGTTCATGGTTCATGTATTGCTGAAGCCTGGTTTGGATACTTTTGAGAATTTACTAGCTTCTGAGATGAGTGCATTTGTGTGGTAGTTTGTGCATTCTTGGCATTGCCCTTATTTGAGTTGGGAATGAAAACTGACCTTTTCCGGTCCTGTGGCCACTGCTGAGTTTTCCAAATTTGCTGCCATGTTGAGTGCAACACTTTCACAGAATCATCTTTTAGGATTTGAAATAGCTCAACTGGAATTCCGTCACGTCCACTAGCTTTGTTTGTAGTGATGCTTTCTAAGGCCCACTTGACTTCACCTTCCAGGATGTCTGGCTCTGGGCGAGTGATCACACCATGGTGATTATCTGGGTAGTGAAGATCTTTTTTTGTAGTTTTTCTGTGTATTTTTGCCATCTCTTTTTAATATCTTCTGCTCTGTTAGTTCCATACCACTTCTCTCCTTTATTGAGCCCATCTTTGCATGAAATGTTCCCTTGGTATCTCTAATTTTCTTGAAGAGGTCTCTAGTCTTTCACATTCTATTGTTTTCCTCTATTTCTTTGCACTGATCACTTTTTTTTTTTTAGATCTCCTGTTGCTATTCTTTGTAACTCTGCATTCATATAGGTATGTTTTTCCTTTTCTCTTTTGCTTTTCTTTTCACAGCTATTTGTAAGGCCTCCTCAGACAGCCATTTTGCTTCTTTGTATTTCTTTATCTTGGGGATGATCCTGATCCCTGTCTTCTGTACAATGTCACAGACTTCCATCCATAGTTCATCAGGCACTCTATCAGATCTAGTCCTTTACATCTATTTTTCACTTCCACTGTATAACCATAATGAATTTGATTTAGGTCAATCTAAATGGCCCAGTAGGTTTTCCTAGTTTATTTTAAGTCTGAATTTGGCAATAAGGAGTTCGTGATCTGAGTCACAGTCAGCTCCCAGCTAAAGACAATTCAGAAACTAATCCCATCGAGCCATGTGGCAGAACAGTTCTCCTGGTCCTACTGCTCTCTGACCCAGCGCCCTTTCCCAATAAAACCTCTTGCTTAGTCAGCACATGTGTCTCTTCAGACAATTCATTTCCGAGTGTTAGACAAGAGCTCAGTTTTGGGCCTTGGAAGGGTCTCTTTCCTGCAACACTCTGACCTTGCTTCTAACCTGCCTGGACACTGTCCTGATTGGAAATGACTTTGAGTGACTGCCTGCTGTGAGTGCAAGACTTGCAGCACCATAGATAATATGAGTGAGGAATCTTGAGATTGAGAGGAATCTTTAGAGGAATCTTGAGACTTAGGAATCTTGAGTCCCTGGAGAGGGCATGACCAACCAAGCTGCAGGTTTAGCAACATTTCATATTTCACATGACAAAACCAACAGCATTAACATGAAACCAGGTTGGCAATTTGGTCACAAATTGATGATCATATCAGTTTGAGTCCATCCTGGGATTATAAGTGGGAATCCCCAAACTGTATCTTTGAAGTCTCACCCACTGAGTAGACATGCTGCCTGGGACCTTTTCCCAAATGGAACTCTGGACTGCTGTGACATGGGACTTCCCAGCACTGTTTAAGTCTGGGGGCCATTTGGTCATGTATGTACTGTTGCTCTCCTCTGCTGTTTCTATGTCTTTTATTTCCCTTCTAATGTTAGTACATTGCAAGTATAGTAGATAGTTCTCTAATAAGTACTTGTACTGTTTATCTGTATATAACAAGTGCCTTGTTTTGTTAACAAATCCTTTGAACCTGAGTCGAAAGTGAAAACTTTTGGCAAAACATTCAGTCCCATCACTTCACGGCAAATAGATGGGGAAACAATGGAAACGGTGACAGATTTTATTTTCTTGGGCTCCAAAATCACTATGGATTGTTGAATGCTGCCATGAAATTAAAAGATGCTTGCTCCTTGGAAGAAAAGCTACGAGAAACCTAGGCAGTGTATTGAAAAGCAGAGACATCACTTTGCTGACAAAGGCCTGTATAGCCAAAGCTATGGTTTTTCCAGTAGTCATGTACGGATGTGAGAGCTGGACCATAAAAAAGGCTGAGCACTGAAAAAATAGTGCTTTTGAACTGGGGTGCTGGAGAAGACTCTTGAGAGTCCTGTCAACTACAAATTGGCACTAACCAAGAGCATTGCCAATGACTGAACAATAATGGCATTTGCCATCTGCCTCTGCAGAGATTGAACCTGGTGCTGCTATAGCTGTTTGCCTTCAACAGCCTCTGAGGGAGTTGGATGAGGCATTCTGTGCTCCAGGGAATTCGAAGGGACAGGTCTTTAGATAGTTGGATGTTTTCAGGAACAGATTTTGTGATCTCAACCCTAGCATCTTCTCATATCTAGATAAGCACTAAAGTCCCTTCATGGTGACATCAGATCCTTATGACTAACAAAAATCTTTTGTAAAATGAGTGTGTAATGGTATTGAACTCTGTCTTCACACAAACCTTATATATTGACCTTCCCCCACTGCCACTTTGGGACAGTCTCTCATTGTGGCCATTGTGAATGTGGTTTCAGACACATTCCTGTATCACTGAGAACTTGAGTTTTCTGAACTGTATCAAATTCAAGGCCATTACCAGTCATTTTCAAAACAATATCTGCGAGCAGTTGCCAGCTGAAAACTTGTAGTTTCAAAAATGCCCCCTACTTTACAACTATGTAACAATTTTGAACCCCAAAGAACCCTTGCTTAAAAAAATACCCCTAGGTCATGTCAGCTCCAGTCATACTTCTTGACAAACAATTTGGAGTTCTTTGCCTTTAAAAACCTCCCCCAGTCCACTGGAACACAATTCAAGTGTTATTTGAATCTGTGTCTTCCAGGCTGCAATTCTAATAGACCACAGATAGATGTTTCTTTATTTCAAGCAGGTCTCCATTTCCAAAATTTTGGTTAATATCACTCACATTTACTTAACCCATGGTGTGTAACTCCACCCCTATCCCAGGATCAGTGTTTTATATAGTTCATCTCCCTGAATCCTCACCACTGACTATAGGAAGGTTCTATTTTCATCCTCATTTTACAGATGGGGCACAAAATGGTTGAGTAACTTGTACAAGGTCACTTGAGAGTTTGTGCTGTTATGCTGTTCATCTTGACACCAATTTGACTCTAGGATAGATTTGAGAGCAAAACTCAGTAGGAGGAGAAGAGGAGAGAATTTCAGCTTTGTATTAAAGCTGTCTTGGGTGTGGTTATAGCTCTGTATCCTACTACTTTTGTGAGTTTGACAAAATTATTTTATCATTTTCCTCTTCTATGAAATGGGGGATAATGCCAGTTGGAAGCCATTATGAGGAGGGGATAAATTAATTAGTATGACACATCAAGCCCACAGTGCCTGACACACACTGAGCATTCTATATGTGTTAGTTCTTATTATTTTATGGGAAAGCACTTTATACAATTTGAACTATGATATATTTTTAATTCCACAATGGCAAGACAGTAACATGGATCATCATTTAAGAAAATATATTGATAAGCTGTCACACATGACTGACTATAAGAAACATCTCAGTTTCAGTGATGCTAAATACAGTGTAGTATACCTATGGACAAACAACCTAAAAGAATCTAGGATCCCAGCCCCCTCCCATCACCCACAACAAGGAAATAAAGCAATACAAACAGAGTGTCAATTTTATGAGGAACCAGGACCACAAAGGAACCAAAGAACAAAACACAGGTGCTCACTGGCAAGCTGTCTGCTGGTAGGAGGTGATTTCAGGCAATTAGACCGCACCAGTCTCTTCATTTGCGGAGCCACAGAGTTCAATCATGCCAAAGTCTGGCCCTACCTCTCAAAGTAAAAAGAGGTTATGATAAAGACAGTGACTAATTCCTTAGGTGAACCTTGAAAATAATACAGTTTGGATTGTGTGAGTAATCCATGAACTGGAAGAGACTACTGTGTGGATCACAGCAAACTGGAAAATTCTAAAAGAGATGGGAATGTTAAGCCACCTTACCTGCCTCCTGTGAAACCTGTATGCAGGTTAAGCAGTAACAGAACCCGATATGAAACAGCGGACTGTTTCCAAATTGGGAAAGGAGTATGTCAAGGCTGTGTATTGTCACTCTGCTTATTTAACTTATATGCAGAGTATGACATATGACATCCAGCCCAGCATTTCATATGAAGCCAGAATCAAGATTGCCAGGAGAAAATATCAATAATCTCAGAAATGCAGAGGAGACCACTGTCATGGCAGAAAATGAGGAGGAATAAAAAAGCCTCTTGAGGAAGGTGAAAGAGGAGACTGAAAAAGCTGGATTAAAACTCAACATTAAAAAAAAAATGAAGATCATGGCATCTGTTCCCATCACTTCATGGCAAATAGGGAAACAATGGAAACAATGACAGACTTTATTTTCTTGGGCTCCTAAATCAATGAGGATGGTGACTGTACCACGAAATTAAAAGACACTTGCTTCTTCAATATAAAAGCTACGACAAACCTAGAACACATATTAAAAAGCAGACATTACTTTGCCTACTAAGGTCCATATAGTCAAAGCTATGGTTTTTCCAGTAGTCATGTATGGATGTGAGAGCTGGACAACAAAAAAGACTGGGCACCAAAGAATTGATACCTTCGAACTGGAGGTATCTTCTGCTGGAGAAGACTCTCAAGAGTCTTTTGGAAAGCAAGGAGATCAAACCTTTCAATACTAAAATAAATCAACCCTGAATATTCATTGGAAGGACTCATGCTGAAGCTGAATCTCCTATACTTCAGCCATCTGATGCGAAGAGTTGACTCATTGGAAAAGACCCTGATGCTGGGAATGATTGAAGGCAGGAGAAGAAGGGGATGACAGAGGATGAGATGGTTGGATGGCATCACTGACTCAATGGATGTGAGTTTGAGTAAACTCTGGGAGACAGTAAAGGACAGGGAAGCCTGGCATGCTGCAGTCCATGGGGTAGCAAAGAGTCAGACATGAGTGAACAACAGCAACATTAACTATAACAGGATGTAGGAGAGGAAAAAGCAGTGGACTCAGAACTTGGAGACTCTTGTCCTGGCCTCCAGCTTTCTCCCTAATTTCCTATGGGACTTGGGTTGGTTGGTTTACCTTTGAACCTCACTTACCTGGCTACCACTAAGGGGCTGAAGAATGAAACAATGAGGTATTTGGGGGCTCTGAACAAGTATGTGTCTTCACCTAATGCTACTGTAAAACAGCTAAACTGAAGATGGTATTAGGAAACTGGAATTTCCAACACTTCAAGCGTTTCTGACCTGTCCCCTGGACAATCCTGTCCTTTTGCTGCCTGAGCCTTCCACTTGAAAATAAACTAACAAACCAGAGCAAAAATTCTTCCTAAAGTAGAGCCAATCCTAATACATCTGAGATCCTTCTTTCATCCATAAAGTAGCACTGGAAGAGATGCTGCATTCCAAACTCTTGTTTTAGTTTGTGTCCTATTGTTAATGCTGGTTATTTAAAGAGTCACTCACAAGGAAACAGAAGAGAGACACATTTCAGCAAAACAACAAAAATAACAATTTCTAAATTCCTGAATGAGCCCACAAATTGTCTAGAAGTGTCTTATATAAAAGGACTGATATTCGTAAAGTAAGTGTCTGCCAAGGAGCAAGAAATAATAAGACACAAATTACAAATAAAGTACTGAAAAATTCAGAACAGAGATAGGAGCTTCATAAACACTAAACTTCAACTCAAATTTATATCCATTTACTTGGTCCATTGCTGGGAGGAATGCAAAGATGAATATGCCACAATTCTTGGGCTGGTGGACTCTCACATTCTTGTGAAGCAGAGAAAAAGCAGAAAGACTCCTTTACTACATAGCTGCCAGTGTAGAGCACTAAGGTAGAGGTATTAATACAACAAAGATTACTTGAAGAAGCAGAAAGCCTTAATTTGAGCTGAAGGCCTTGTGAAAAGACCTGTGGAGAAGAATACAAAAGTGGAATAGTTTTTTAACAGTTCAACAGGATGAGAGAAGAGGAATTGACATTCTAGGTGACTGAGGAAAGTGAAAAGTGAAATGGCTCAGTCGTGTCCGACTCTTTGCAGCCCCATGGACTGCAGCCTATCAGGCTCCTCTGTCCATGGGATTTTCCAGGCAAGAGTGCTGGAGTGGATTGCCATTTCCTTCTTCAGAGGATCTTCCTGACCCAGGAATCAAACCCAGGTCTCCCTCATTGCAGGCAAAAGCTTTACCATCTTAGCCACCAGGGAAGCCCAGGCGACTGAGGAGGCAGGAACCAAATCCCTGATTCAGCACAATAATCCAGAGGATGATGACTCCAAAATGGATTTCATGTGTATAAGTGTGTTGTAAAAGAGAGAAACAGGTGTAGAGAGACATGAGAGACAGAGACACAGAGAGAGACAGACAGACAGATGGATATACACACACACAGAAAATGACTGTATTGTATATGCAGTGCAAAGAAATGAATTTGTTTTGAGGAGGGAAGTAACATGACAAAATTAAAAGCTATTGTCTTCCAAATGAACCAAAGCCACTGCTCTTCTCCAAAAAAAAAAAAAAAACTACCCTTGATAATAATACTAAAGCACTATTTACTGAGAATCTACCGTTGCCAGTATTTTACTTTTTTTTTTTTTTTTATTTTTAAACTTCCCTCCTCAAAACAAATTCATTGCTTTGCACTGCATATACAATACAGTCATTTTGTGTCCCATTTATTCTTCACCACAACCATCTTAAATATATTATTATGCCCATTTTGTAGATGAGGCCACTGAGGTTCTGAGAAAGGACATAATCTGTCTATCATGGCAGAGCAAGAACTAAAGAAAAGGCTACCAGACTCTAAAGACTGCTTTATCCCACCTGCAGTATACACTTTTTACCATATGCTACTGATTTTATCAGGAAAAAAAAAATTCTCCTATTTTAACAAAAAGCCTTGGATGAGAAGTACCATTATTAGCATAGCTCTTCACGGTTCACTCATAATCCTGAGCACAATACCGTAAGGTTTAAGGTAACAAATTGTTCCAGGTAAGGATACTCACCTAATTTACCTTCCATGATATGGCACAATCACTCATGACCTTTTTTTTTTTTTTTTTTCTATTACAGCAACAAACTATTGTTGGGTTTGGGGGAAGTACAACAATCTCACATTCTGACTGTTCTCACAGTCATTCTTACAGGCTGCTTCTGCTGCTAAGCCGCGTCAGTTGCATCTGACTCTGTGCGACCCCATAGATGGCAGCCCACCAGGCTCCCCCGCCCCAGGGATTCTCCAGGCAAGAATACTGGAGTGGGTTGCCATTTCCTTCTCCAATGCGTGAAAGTGAAGTCGCTCTGTCGTGTCCGACTCTTCGCGACCCCATGGACTGTAGCCTACCAGGCTCCCCTGACCATAGGATTTTCCAGGCAAGAGTACTGGATCAGGTTGCCATTACCTTCTCCCATTCTTATATAAAAGGGCAAAAAAATGGAGTGGTCTGTATTTGTGATCTGCTTGTCATCAAAGACAGCAAACAGACAGGCATATTATTCTGCTCCTATAATTTATGATTTTTGGTCTAGTCTGCAGGAATAAGTATAATAACAATCTTCTGATTTTGTGATAGGCTCTAACCTTAGAAAATACTCATTTTTAACACAGTGAATTCCGGGAGTTGGTGATGGACAGGGAGGCCTGGCGTGCTGCGATTCATGGGGTCACAAAGAGTCAGACATGACTGAGCGACTGATCTGATCTGATCTGATCTGAAGGTTAAGATTGAATGGGAAACTCAGGACTTACTCATTAGCTGGCATCACTGAATTAGCTGTGAGGCCTACTTTCTGAAACTCAGGGAAAAGGGGCTCAGTAAGCTCATATTATCCTTTTCTGAATATTCATCACTGTGACCTGCAAATATAGATATTATTATGTAAAGCATGAAAGAGGAGGAAAGAAACTACTCACCAAAGACCTCTCTGGGAATCTCCATTACAAATGCAAATCATGTAAGTTTCTGAATTCTAGGTGGGCACCTGGAATCTTATAGTTTTGTAGCTTGTAGTTTTCTTTAGGGGAAGATTAAAAATAAAACTATACATGGTCTCTTTTGCTGTTTTGCATACAGGGTCACTGTTACTGTCTTTCTAAACTCCATATATATGTGTTAATATACTGTATTGGTGTTTCTCTTTCTGACTTACTTCACTTTGTATAATAGGCTCCGGCTTCATCCACCTCATTAGAGAACAACATCGAAACACGTATATTACCATACATAAAACAGATGACCAGTGCAAGTTTGATGCATGAGGCAGGACACTCAAAGCTGGTGCTTTGGGACAACCCAGAGGGATGGGGTGGGGAGGGAGGTGGGAGGAAGGTTCAGGATGGGAGGACACATGTACACCGTGGCTGATTCTTGTCGAAGTATGTTGAAAACCACCACAATATTGTAAAATAATTGATCTCTAATTAAAATAAATTAATTTAAAAAAATAAAATAAAACTGTATTCTCCACTTTGGTCTTCCCTGATGGCTCAGCTTGTAAATCTGCCTGCAATACGGGAGACCTGGGTTCAATCCCTGGGTTAGGAAGATCCCCTGAAGGGAAAGGGTATCGACTCCAGTATTCTGGCTTGGAGAGCTCCATGGATTGTATAGTTGACACAATTGAGTGACTTTCACTTTTACTTTTTCACTATATTCTCCATTTTAGTGAGCAAGAAAGACGGTCCAATGACATTAAAATCAGAAGTGAAACATGCAGATAAGAGCTTCATTTTATGCTGAGAAGGCACAGTGTGATTTACTTGGTATTCTTACCTTGTTTGCTTTATGCAGGCCATTCCCACTGAGAGTAGACAAACTGTCTTTGCAGAGGCAAGGAATCCCCACAGCTCACCCTTTCCACCAATTTTCACCTTTCCAGCTACAAAACCCTCAACTCCTGTGCTCTAGTTATAGCTGAAAATGTTAGTCATTTCATTATACACAGTCCAAAAGTGGAATATAAAAGTTGTTTACAAAGGCCAGCCAAGACATAATTCTGAAAGTTGACTTTGAGAGCTCCTTCTACCTTTGCACATTTCATTCTTTGAACCTGAAGCACAGTTCTATTTTTATAACAGCTAGCACAGGAAGATATTAAAACACTTTGCTCCAATGTACCTTGGTTCCCATCTCAGCTAGAATATTGTAAATGTTGTGGCCAGCACGTTTGTGCAGTCCCCATGTCATAATGAAATGGTTTTTGTGGCTAGTAAGGGGAAGGTGAAGACATACTTCAAATCTATGACATGTGATGTAATAATGGAGAGGATAAGTGCTGAAGTCAAAGCAAGCTTGACTCCTAGAGCTGCCTTGTAACTCCTGTGTGAATGGGTTAGCCTCTCAAAAGTCTCAGAGTTCCCCTGTATAAAATGGGAACAACAATGGTACCTGCCAGATAGGATGTGGTGTGGATTAAATAAGACAGGTAAAGAAAATAGTAAGTGACCAATAAAAGTTAGGTATTAATATTAACTCTTCTGCATCAGGGCTGGGTTTTTGAATCTATAGCAGATTGCAATTTTGTAACCATACCTTCCTGTTATAATCACTTACTTCTTAAAACAACTTTATTGAGACATCATTGACACATAAAAGTTATATTTGATGTTTTGATATATATATGTGGTAAAAAGATCACCAGAATCAAGCTAAATAATTTATTCATTATCATGTTATCATAGTTATCATGTTGTATGCTTATGTATACATTTTGAGAAGATTAAAGTTTTATTGCCCTCTTAGCAAAATATATAATAAAATACTAAACTCTGTTAACCATGCTATACATTAGTTCTCCCGAATTCATTCATCTGCATAAATGAAACTTTGTACCATTTTACCAACATCAACATCCTCATTTCCCCACTTCTCCTCTGGTAACAACCAGTCTGCTTCTACCAGTTTGCCTATCTTAGATTCCACATATAAATGAAATAAAGCAGTATTTGTCTTTCTATGTCTATCCTATTTCACTTAGCATAATGCCTTCCAGGTTTATCCTTGTTATCTCAAATGAGAGAATTTCCTTCTTCTTTAAGGTTGAATGATATTCCTCTGTGTGTGTATGTGTGTGTGTGTGTGTGTATGTGTTTGTGAGAGAGAGAGAGACATTTTCTTTATATATTTACCCATCAACACCAAGGTAGTTTCCATATCTTGGTTTTTGTGAATAAAGCCACAATGTACATGGGATGCAGATATCTCTTTAAGATGTTGTTTTCATTTCCTTGGGATATATACCCAGAAGTGGGATTGAAGAATCAAGTGGTAGTTCTAGTTTCAATATTTTGAGGAACTTCCACTTTCTTAATATAACTCAGAATTAATAATGATTAATCCTAGCTTATTCTTCTTTTATTGAAGGATTCTAGGCTATGGTAAGATTACATTCCTTCTTAGCCTTGTCTGTGTGTGAGTGAAATCAGGACCTGGCACACTGTCCACACCCTGTGCTATTTTAGGACCTCTCTGGTCTCCATGTTTGTTATTCTTTTCCCTCATACCGGAATTACTTGACCTAGAAGAGTGTCTGGAATTATACTTTTGGCTGGGTTTGGAAATAACCTTGGAGGACCCACCCAACTAGTGAGGCACATTTTTTTTTTTTTTTTTGCCACAGATCACAAAGGTCATTGAAAATACTAGTTATGAGAGCTGGGTTCAAGTCCTGCTCCACTCCCTGTTGACATTCTGTTTAGTGCTCAGTCATGTCTGACTCTTAGCGACTCCATGATCTCTCCATGGAATCCTCTAGCCAAGAATACTGGAGTGGGTTGCCATTCCCTTCTCCATGGGATCTTCCCAATCCAGAGATCAAATCCCAGTCTTCTGCATTGCAGGCAGACTCCTTACCATCTTTGTTACAAGGGAAATTGCCTATTGACATAATCTTGGACAAATTATACAATCTCTCTTAGCTTTGATTTTCTTATCCAAAAATTGAAATGATATTGTTATTCATTTCACAGAGTTTTTTTTTTTTTTATGACTAAAAGACATAACACAAAAGAACATTATCAACTGTAAAGAACTACATAAATGTTACTTATTACTTTTGTTAGCAGGACCATCACTGTCTGATCAGTTTCCTATATTGACAATTCTGAGGGTTTCTGTGGTTGAAGATTGCCTACATAAAATGAAATGTTTTTCTTATCCAAAGTCAGAGCAGTAAGGTTGAATGAGGAAAGGATACACTGGTGAGAGGCAAGAGACTGCTGTACTAGGTCATGCCAGGCCACACAACTATGGAACATGGATGGTGCAAGGAGGGAGTAAGTTCACTTACTTCTGATTTATTAGAATTGAACTTCTTCACAGTTTTTCTTCTTCATGTGAATTTATCCCACTTCATTCTTATACTCTTTTCAAATCCAAATTCTTGAAAGCCTTTCTTTTCTGGTCTATTGAAATACCTTGGACTTATCACTCATCAAATATTAATTTTTAAATGGTATACACTTTTAGGGGACCCAGCACCAGCCCCATGAAATTAGTCCTTTCCATTTGGAACCATCCAATTATGGAGAGGTTCAGGCACAACCAGGTTTGCAGTTCTCTTTGCTAGTCCAAGAGGACTCATTTACAGCCTTCTCTCTCATTCTCTATTTTTTTTTTTTTTCCTTCCTTGAAACTCTTTTCAAGTTAAGTGGCTGAAAGTAGGACTACAAGCAGTGATTGGGAAACTGGGCCAATTGTGAAATATATATTTTGATGCCAGGGAGGAGGTGGGCCTGCCATTTCATGCAGAAGGTCTGCAAGGATAAATATCTTAGGCAAAGAACTGACTGGTGCAGGATAGTTGGCTATTATCCACACTTACTGCTCTGAGAAAGTCTGGGGTCACATAGAATTGAGTATGACTGAGCACCCACACAAAAATATTGGTGGCGGTTTTTTGGTTGCTAAGTTGTGTCTGACTCTTTGTGACCCTATAAACCCTAGCCCATGGGAATTCCCAGGTAGGAATATTGGAGTGGATTGCCATTTCCTTCTCTAATGGATATTCCCAATTAAGAAATAGAACCTGCCTCTGCTGCAGTGGCAGGAGGATTCTTTATTGCTGAGTCACTGGGAGAAGCCACTGTCCCTAGTGTTAGCAGTCCCAAATAGTTATCAGTAATGCCAAACTTGGAGGACCAGCAGCAAGTGTGTTTTTTCTACCTCCTAGACTTTAGCCATGTAGCAGAAACACATTATAAAATTGGAAAACATACAATGATATTTATGCCAATGTCAGCATAGCAGCTATTGATTTTTCTCCTCCATTAAAATACTGGGAGTATTCAGTTACCCTCTGTGAAGCTTACACAAACCACTGGACCAGTCTTAGGAGGGCAGAAACCAAAAGGAAGAAAGAATTCAACCTTCTTCAAAGAAAGAATCCAGGTTTCCTTGAATCATGGGAAAAGGAGACATCAAACACAATAAGTTAAAAAATAACAATGAAAAGGCAGAGAAATACTACACAAATGAAGGAACAAACTAGAAACACAGAAGTCAAAAAAAATTAAGAATAAATAGGCAAACTACCTGAAAAATAATTCAGAATAATGATAGTAAAGATGATCAAAACATTGAAAACGAAATGGAGAAAATGCAAGAATCAATTAACAACGACCTGGAAGAATTAAAGATTAAACAGACCGAGACACACAACACAATTACTGAAATTAAAAATACTCTAGATGGAATAAAAATCAGAATATCTGAAGCAGAAGAACAAATCAGTGAGCTGGAAGATAAAATGGTAGAGATAACTTCTGAAGAGCAGAATAAAATTTTTTAAAAAAATGAAAAGAACTGAGAATAATCTCAGAGACCTCTGGGACAATATCAAACACTACAACATTCGAATTATCGGGGTTCCAGAAGAAGAGAAAAAGAAAGGTTGTGAAAAAAATTTTGAAGACACTAGAGTTAAAAATTTCCCCAACATGGAAAAGGAAATAGTCAATCAAGTTTTGAAGACACTAGAGTTAAAAATTTCCCCAACATGGAAAAGGAAATAGTCAATCAAGTCCAAGAGGCACAAGGAGTCCCATACAGGTTAAATCCAAGGAGAAACATGTCAAGACACATACTAATCAAACTAACAAAGACTAAACACAAGGAAAGAATATTAAAATCAGAAAGGGAGAAGCATCAAGTAACATACAAAGGAAACCCCATATGCTTAACAGCTGATCTTTCAGCAGAAACTCTATAGGCCAGAGGGAATGGCAGGATATATTTAAATTATTGAAAGGGAAAAATCTACAACCAAGATTACTGTAACTGGCAAGTATCGCACTCAAAATTGATGGAGAAATACAAAGTTTTTCAGACAAGCAAAAGTTGAAAGAATTCAGTACCACCAAACCAGCTTTACAACAAATGACAAAGGGACTTACATAGTCAAGAAATAAAGAGAAGAATAAAGATCTACAAAATCAACCCCAAACAATTAATACAATAGCAATAGGAACATATATAAAAATAATTACTTTAAATGTAAATGAATTAAATGCTACAACCAAAAGACACAGACTAGCTGAATGGATATAAAAAGAAGACCCATATATATTCTGTCTACAAAAAACCCACTTCAGACTTAAAGATACATACAGACTGAAAGTGAGAGGATGGAAGAATATATTCCCTGCAAATAACAAGTAAAAGAAAGCTGGAGTAGAAATCCCCATATTAGACAAAATAGACCTTAAAATAAATAATATTACAAGAGATAAGGAAGGACACTACATAACGATCAAGGGATCAATCCAGGAGGAAGACAGAGTAATGGTAAATATCTATGCACCCAACATAGGAACACCTCAATGCATAAGACAAACACTAACAAACATAAAAGGAGAAATTGACAGTAACACAATAATAGTAAGAGACTTTAACACACCACTTACACTGATGGACAGATCATCAAAGCAAAAAATAAGGAAACACAAGACTTAAATGATACATTATATGAGATGGATCTCATTGAAATCTTCAAGACATTGCATCCAAATGCAGAATACACCTTCTTCTCGAGTGCACATGGAACTTTCTCTGGGATAGACCAAATCTCGGGTCACAAATCAAACCTCAGTAAATTTAAGAAAATTGAAATCATATCAACCATCTTCTCCAACCATAACACTATGAGACTAGATATCAAGTACAAGAGGAGGGAAAAAAAAAATGTAAAAAACAAAAACACAAGGAGATTAAACAACATGTTTCTAAATAACCAACAGGTAATTGAAGAAATCAAAAGGGGAATCAAAAAATTTCTAGAAACAAATGACAATGCAAACATGACAACTCAAAACCTGTAGGGTGCATTAAAAGCACTTCTAAGAGGGAAGTTTATAGCAATACAATCCTACCTCAAGAAACAAGAAAAAACATCAAATAGACAACCTAATTTTACACCTAAAACAACTGGAAAAAGAAGAAGAAGAACAACAACAAAAAATTAGTAGACAGAAAGAAATCATAAAGATCCAAGCAGAAATAAATGAAAACAAAATGAAAGAAACAATAGTAAAGATTAATAAAACTATAAGCTGGTTCTTTGAGAAGATAAACAAAATTGACAGGCCTTTAGCTAGACTCATCAAGAAAAAAAAAAGAGAGAGAGAGAGAGAAAGAAGAGTTAAATCAACAAAATTAGAAATGAGAAAGGAGATACAACAACAGACAATGCAGAAATACAAAGGATTATAAGAGCCTACTATGAAAAACTATATGGCAATAAAATGGATAGCATGGAAGAAATGTACAGATTCTTTAAAAAAGTTCAATCTTCCATGACTGAAAAAGGAAGAAATAAAAATTATGAACAACCCAATCACAAGCACTGAAATGGAAGCTGTGATCAAAAATTTCCCATAAAACAAAAGCCCAGGACCAGATGGCTTCACAGGAGAATTCTATCAAACATTTAGAGAAGAGTTAAAATAAAGTGAAAGTGAAGTTGCTCAGTCGTGTCTGACTCTTTGCGACCCCATGGACACCAGGCTCCTCCATCCATGGGATTTTCTAGGCAAGAGTACTGGAGTGGGTTGCCTTTTCCTTCTCCAGGGAACTTTCTGACCCAGGGATTGAACCCATGTCTCCTTCTAAAACTTTTTCAAAAAATTGCAGAGGAAGGAACACTTCAAACTCATTCTATGAGGCCACCATCACCCGGATACAAAAACCAGAAAAAGACAACACAAAAAAAGAAAACTACAGGCCAATATCACTGATGAACATAGATGATAAATACTAAACAAAATTTTAGCAAACATAATTCAGCAACACATCAAAAAGCTCATACACCACGATCAAATTGGGTTTATTCCAGGGATGCAAGGATTCTTCAGTATATCAAATCAATCAGTGTGATACACCATATCAACAAATTGAAAGATAAAAACCATATGATTATCTCAATAGAGATGAAAAACTCTTTGACAAAATTCAGCACCCATTTATGATTAAAACTCTTTAAAAAAAAAATGAGTATAGAAGGAACCTACCTCAACATAGTAAAGGCCATATATGATAAGCCTATGGCAAATATTATTATCAATGGTGAAAAATTGAAAGCATTCCCCCTAAGACCAGGAACAGGACAAGAGTATACACTTTCACCACTATTATTCAACGTAATTCTGGAACTCCTAACTAAAGCAGTCAGAGAAGAAAAATAAAATGAATCCAGATCGGAAAAGAAGTAAAGCTCTCACTGTTTGCAGACGACATGATACTCTACAAAGAAAACCCTAAAGATACTGAAAGAAAGTTACTAGAGCTAATCAGCGAATTTGTCAAAGTTAGAGGATACAAAATCAATACAGAGAAAACACTTGCACTTCTATACTAACAATGAAAAATCAGAAAGAGAAATTAAGGAATCTGTACACTTCATGATTGCAACAAAAATAATTAAATATCTAGGAAGAAACTTACCTAAGGAGACAAAAGAACTGTACACGTAAAATTATAAGAAACTAATGAAAGAAATCAAAGACAACATAAACAGATGGAGAGATATTCCATGTTCTTGGATAGGAAGAATCAATATTGTAAAAATGACCATACTAAAAAATGCAGTCTACAGATTCAATGCAATCCCTATCAAATTACCAATGGCATTTTTCGCAGAACTAGAACAAAAAAATTTCACAACTCATGTGGAAACATGAAAGATCCTGAATAGCCAAAACAGTCTTGAGAAAGAAGAATGGAGCTGGAGGAATCAATCATCTTAACTTCAGGTTGTAATACTGAGAGGGTAACAGGCAGGAAGACCAAAGGGAAGAAATTGGCTGCAAGTTTCAGACATTTTTTTCATCTCTCTGTTAAGTGGCAGGAGGAAACCAACTAGTGTTATTTTTTTCTCCCCTTCTCTATACAAATTTAAAAAGAGGCTTCTCTTAAAATTCTGTGTTTCCATAATGACACCTGGTTTCACCTGAACTTAACTTTTCTCAAACCTTGAACTGTTCAATGCATTTTTCTTATGGAAATGTTTGTCTTAAGCTATGTTAATGTACTATGCATTTACCCTAGACTCTGTCTTCAGGTTGGTTCTGCCTAAAGGCTCAGAATTGACTTGACAAACCAGTATGTTATATATTGTTCTCCTAATCTATGTTAATGAAACTATATATTTGTACAGAAATCTGCATTTCTTCAAGTTTCATGTCAATCGCTTTATGGACAGGGATGACTCACCTGGTGCCAGTGTGTTCTCAAAATGCATGTTGTGGGTGAGGGGCCTGGTGTCATTCTCTGAGGTTTGAGACATTTCCTTTCTTTAATCAGAAGACTGCTAGTAACTATATAACATCCAGCTTGGGAGAAAAGATATGACCAACCTAGACAGCATATTAAAAAGCAGACACATTACTTCATCAACAAAGGTCCGTCTAGTCAAAGCTATGGTTTTTCCAGTAGTCATGTTTGGAAGTGAGAGTTGGACTGTGAAGAAGGCTGAGTGCTGAAGAATTGATGCTTTTGAACTGTGGTGTGGAGAAGCCTCTTGAGAGTCCCTTGGACTGCAAGGAGATCCAACGAGTCCATTCTAAATGAAATCAGTCCCGAATATTCATTAGAAGGACTGATGTTAAAGCTGAAACTCCAATACTTTGGCCACGCGAAGAGCTCACTCATTTGAAAAGGCTCTGATGACAGGAAAGAATGAAGGAAGGAGGAGAAAGGGACAACACAGGATGAGATGGTTGGATGGCATCACTGACTCAATGGACATGACTTTGAGTAAACTCTGGGAGTTGGTGATGGACAGGGAGGCCCAGTGTGCTTCAGTCCATGGTGTTGCAAAGAGTCAGACATGACTGAGTGACTGAACTGACTAAGACTAGCAGGAAGGCACTCTTTCTGTCCCCTTCTGATGTCGGTGTCAGAAGCTTTCTCTATCCCTTTTATACTTTAATAAAACTTTATTATACAAAAGCCCTGCACAATCAAGCCTCGTCTCTGGCCCTGCATTAAATTCTTCTCCTCTGGAGGCCAAGAATCCTGGTGTCTTTCATGGTTCAACAACTACTTTTCACTGCAAAGCTACAGTCCTCAAGACAGTATGATACTGGCATAAAAACAGAAATATAGACCAGTGGAACAAGATAGTAAGCCCATAAATAAACCCATGTACCTATGAGTACCTTATTTTTGACAAAGGAGGCAATACTATACAATGGGGCAAAAACAGCTTCTTCAATAAATGGTGCTGAGAAAACTGGACATCTACATGTAAAAGAATGAAATTAGAATACTTCCTAACACCATACACAAAGATAAACTCAAAATGGATTAAAGAACTACATCTAAGACCAGAAACTATAAAACTCTTGGAGGAAAACATAGGCAGAACTTGATGACATAAATCAAAGCAAGATCCTCCATGACCCACCTCCTACAGTAGCAGAAATAAAAACAAAAGTAAACAAGTGGGACCTGATTAAACTTAAAAGCTTTTGTATAGTAAAGGAAACTAGAAGCAAGGTGAAAAGAGAACCCTCAGAATGGGAGAAAATAATAGCAATTGAAAAAACTGACAAAGGATTAATTTCCAAAATATACAAGCAGCTCATACAACTCAATACCAGAAAAACAAACAACCCAATCAAAAAGTAGGAAAAAGACCTAAACAAACATTTCTCCAAAGAAGACATACAGATGGCTAAGAAACAGGTGAAAAGATGCTCAACATTATTCATTATTAGAGAAATGCAAATCAAAACTACAATGAGATATCACCTCATACCATTCAGAATGAATATCATCAAAAACTCTACAAGCAATAAATTCTGGAGAGGGTATGGAGAAAAGGGAATGCTATTGCACTGTTGGTGGGAATGTAAATTGATACAGCCACTAAAGAAGACAGTATAGAGATTCCTTAAAAACCTAGGAATAAAACCACCATACGACCCAGCAATCCCACTCCTAGGCATATACCCTGCTGCTGCCGCTAAGTCACGTCAGTCATGTCCGACTCTGTGTGACCCCCATACATGGCAGTCAACCAGGCTCCTGTCCCTGGGATTCTCCAGGCAGAAATACTGGAGTGGGTTGCCATTTCCTTCTCCAGTGCATGAAAGTGAGAAGTTAAAATGAAGTTGCTCAGTTGTGTTGGACTCTTCATGACCCCATGGACTGTAGCCTACCAGGCTCCTCCATCCATGGGATTTCCCGGGCAAGAGTACTGCAGTGGGTTGACTTGCCTTCTCCAAGGCATATACTCTGAGGAAACCAAAATTGAGAAAGACACGCGTACCCCATTGTTCATTGCAGCATTATTTACAATAGCTAGAACACGGAAGCAACCTAGATGTCTATGGAGAGATGAATGGATAAAGATGTTGTGTTACATATGCACAATGGAATATTACTCAAGCATAAAAAGGAACACCTCTGAGTCAGTTCTAATGAGGTGGATGAACCTAGAACCTATTATACAGAGTGAAGTAAGTCAGAAAGAGAAAGATAAATATTGTATTCTAAAGCATATACACAGAATCTAGAAAAATGGTACTGAATAATTTATTTTCAGGGCAACAATGGAGAAACAGACCTAGTTAATAGACTTATGGAAATGGGGAGAGGGGAAGAGAGGGTGAGATGTATGGAAAGAGTAACATGGAAATTTACATTACCATATGTAAAATATATAGCAAACTGGAATTTGCTGTATGACTCAGGAAACTCAAAGAGGGGCTCTGTGTAAACCTAGAGGGGTGGGATGAGAAGGAGATGGGATGGAGGTTCAAAAGGGAAGGGATGCATGTATACATATGGCTGATTCATGTTGAGGTTCGACAGAAAGCAACAAAATTCTGTAAAGCAATTATCCTTCAATAAAATATAAATTAATTAAAAAATACTGGGAGTATTCAGAATATAAACACTAGCAATAGCTAACTTAATAAGTGGAAATTAGGGGGGAAAGAGACTAAGAATGGTATCAAGAGATACTGCACTAAACACTTGATTCATTCCTCTTCTTCACTACTCATGAGCTATTTGTGATCTCTTATTAAATCAAGGATAGACACTGTACTTATTGAAATTTTAACATAAAACAACTCTCATGCCATATGTGTGTGTGTAATACTTTTTATAGTAGAACAGTGACTATGCAGTTTCCTGCAAATTTGTTATATAAACCAATATCATTAAACTTGGAGATTTAGGAAAACAAAATTGGCAGCTGTATCTTTCTCTTGTTTTGCCATTTAAAATTAGCAGGAATAAAAAGGAGACTACTTACATTCCTTTTAGGCTAGAGAATAAAGGACTTGGAAAGAGCAAAGGGGACTAAAGTCTTAAGTCTCTTCATCTTCAGAACTCTGAAGTAGATGAGGAATAAGACATGATTTTGGTGACCCAAGATAGGAGAAAAGGAGTAATTTTGCTTAGGAGAAACAGTGATTTTATGAAAGTGAGAAATACAAAGGCTTACTGCTTAGGGAAAATGTGAATTTCCTATCAGGTGGGAAGGTGGGAGATGGGAGGTGGGAACAGTCAGAGGTAGGTGTCTGCTAAACTACAAAGACTGGGTGTTTTTTCTTTCAAACCCAGTGCTATTTAATCTTCTGATTTTAGTCTAAGTTTAATAAATTCACAGGTTAAAATTGCAAAGGTGGAAAAATGAGGATACAAGAGAAAATGTTGGACAGATGCAAAGCACAAGGTTAGAAAGGCAGTAGAAAAGAATTACACCTGTGAAATAGGCGCCGCCACCACCACCCCCACGTCCACCCTCCACAGCTCTTTTCCCCTCCTTGTTATATTTTAAACTTGCTGAACTGGAAAACTGAGAAACAGGTCACAATGTGTGCGGGTTTTTTGAGATGATTTGGGTCAACTTTCTAAATACCAACTTTACAAGGCAACTCTTTGCATAGCAAAGGGAGAGCGTAATTAAAAATTCAAGGAAGAAAGAAACAGCTATAATCAATGTAGAAGAAACCTTTGAAAATTAGCCAATTAACCTGGATTTTTTTGTTTGTTTGTTTCTTCATATCTAGGAACTTGATTTACATAAAAGGAGTCTAATGTGAACAATGAACACATATACAGAAAATAAGAGTTGAATAAAGATTATTTATGCATAGTACTAGACAATTCAAAGACATATTGAAAGAGGAATAACTAAAAGCTACATCTGAAAAGCACTCCATAACTATGACCTTCTTAATGGATAGCCAGGGAGAATTTGCTGCTTGATGCAGAGAGCTTGAACCCAGGACTGTGACAACAGATTAGATGGGATGGTGTGGGAGGCAGGAGGTAGGTTCATGAGGGAGGGCAGGTGTGTATACTCTATGGCAGAAACCAACACAATATTATAAAGCAATTGTCTTCCAATTAAGAAATGTATAAAATAAAAATAAATAAATAAATTTTAAAAACATGCTGAATGGACTCTGAAAGGCTAGTGTGAAATGGAGTATTTTCTACCATATCAATAAATAAGGATTTCACAGCCATCAGCTTGCTGACCATTCAGATATGAATTTCTTAGCCTGGAGAATGCCCAGGAAAAACAATGTTTGCTATCTGGCAGCTATTGAGCTGCCTTGCCAACACTCCCTAGAACAAGCACTGAGGAGTTTCAGGAGGGAAAAGACAGAATGTTGACTCCAGATAGCTGAGATGCATATGAAATGAATGATTTCAGTAGGCCCAGACTCTTGTATCTTCCCATAAATAAATAAAACACACACACACACACACACAAAAACACCAAATTTCTTAACTTGAAATATCTGGTTTTCCTTAATTAACAGTAATCTTTTAATATTCAGACTACCAATCCCTTGCTGCAAACTTCTGTATAACCCGACTTTTTCCTCTTTCTTCCTCTCCCCTCACCGGACCACCCCCTTCTCAGAACAGTTCTATCAGGTAATTTGAGAAGCTATCTCCTGGGCTTGAAGTCTGAAAAATTCCGTTCAGTTCAGTCGCTCAGTCGCCTCCACTCTTTGTGCTCCCATGAATTGCAGCACACCAGGCCTCCCTGTCCATCAGCAACTCCCGGAGTTTACCCAAACTCATGACCATCAAGTCGGTGATGCCATCCAGCATTCTCATTCTCTGTCGTCCCCTTCTCCTCCTGCCCCCAATCCCTCCCAGCATCAGGAACTTTTCCAATGAGTCAACTTTTCGCATGAGGTGGCCAAAGTATTGGAGTTTCAGCTTCAGCATCAGTCCTTCCAATGTACACCCAGGACTGATCTCCTTTAGGATGGACTGGTTGGATCTCCTTGCAGTCCAAGGGACTCACAAGAGTCTTCTCCAATACCACAGTTCAAAATCAATTCTTCAGCACTCAGCTTTCTTCACAGTCCAACTCTCACATCCATATGTGACCACTGGAAAAACCATAGCCTTGAGTAGATGGACTTTGTTGGCAAAGTAACATCTCTGCTTTTGAATAGGCTATCTGCTGCTGCTGCTGCTGCTGCTAAGTCACTTCAGTTGTGTCTGACTCTGTGCAACCCCATAGACGGCAGCCCACCAGGCTCCCCCATCCCTGGGATTCTCCAGGCAAGAATACTGGAGTGGGTTGTCATTTCCTTCTCCAGTGCATGAAAGTGAAAAGTGAAAGGGAAGTCGCTCACTTGATTCCAACCCTCAGCGACCCCATGGACTGCAGCCCACCAGGCTCCTCTGTCCATGGGATTTTCCAGGCAAGAGTACTGGAATGGGAAGTCACTGCCTTCTCCAGAATATGCTATCTAGGTTAGTCATAACTTTCCTTCCAAGGAGTAAGCGTCTTTTAATTTCATGGCTGCAAACACCATCTGCAGTGATTTTGGAGACCAAATAAATAAAGTCTGACACTGTTTCCACTGTTTCCCCATCTATTTCCCATGAAGTGATGGGACCAGATGCCATGATCTTTGTTTTCTGAATGTTGAGCTTTAAGCCAAATTTTTCACTCTCCTCTTTCACTTTCATCAAGTGGCTCCTTAGTTCCTTTTAACTTTCTGCCATATGGGTGGTGTCATGTGCATATCTGAGGTTATTGATATTTCTCCCGGCAATCTTGATTCAAGCCTGTGCTTCTTCCAGCCCAGTGTTTCTCATGATGTACTCTGCATATAAGTTAAATAAGGAGGGTGAAAATATACAGGCTTGGCGTACTCCTTTTCCTATTTGGAACCGGTCCATTGTTCCATGTCTAGTTCTAACTGTTACTTCCTGACCTGCATACAGGTTTCTCAAGAGGCAGGTCAGGTGGTCTGGTATTCCCATATCTTTAAGAAGTTTCCATAGTTTGTGGTGATGCACACAGTCAAAGGTATTGGCATAGTCAATGAAACAGAAATAGATATTTTTCTGGAACTCTTGCCTTTTTGATGATCCAGCGGATGTTGGCAATTTGATCTCTGGTTCCTCTGCCTTTTCTACAACCAGTTTGAACATCTGGAAGCTCACGGTTCACGTATTGCTGAAGCCTGGCTTGGAGAATTTTGAGCATTACTTTACTAGCATGTGAAATGAGTACAATTGTGCAGTAGTTTGAGATTCTTTGGCAATGCCTTTCTTTGGGGTTGGAATGAAAACTGACCTTTTCCAGTCCTGTGGCCACTGCTGAGTCTTCCAAACTTGCTGACATATTGAGTGTAGCACTTTCACAACATCATCTTTTAGGATTTGAAATAGCTCAACTGGAATTCCATAACTTCCACTAGCTTTGTTTGTAGTGATGCTTCCTAAGGCCCACTTGACCTCATCTTCCAGGATGTCTGGTTCTAGATGAGTGATCACACCATCATAATTAACTGTGTCATGAAGATCTTTTTTATACAGTTCTTCTGTGTATTCTTGCCACCTCTTCTTAATATCTTCTGCTTCTGTTAGGTCCATACCATTTCTGTCCTTTATTGAGCCAATCTTTTCATGAAATGTTCCCTTGATATCTCTGATTTTCTTTTTATTTTTTAACTTTACAATATTGTATTTGTTTTGCCATATATCAACATGAATCTGCCACAGGTATACACGTGTTCCCCATACTGAACCCTCCTCCTTCCTCCCTCCCTGTACCATCCCTCTGTGTCGTCCCAGTGTGCCAGCCCCAAGCATCCAGTGTTGTGCATCGAACCTGGACTGGCGACTCATTTCTAATATTCTTGAAGAGACCTCTAGTCTTTCCCATTCTATTGTTTTCCTCTATTTCTTTGCATTGATCACTAAGAAAGGCTTTCTTATTTCTCCTTGCTATTATTTGGAACTCTGCTTTCAAATGGGTATATCTTTCCTTTTCTCCTTTGATTTTCACTTTTATTCCTTTCACAACTATTTGTAATACCTCCTCAGACAGCCAATTTTCATATTTTCCATTTTTCCCCCCCTTGGGGATGGTCTTCATTCCTGTCTCCGTACAGTGTCATGAACTTCTGTCCATAGTTCACCAAGCACTCTATTAGATCTAGTCCCTTAAACCTATTTGTCACCTCCACTGTATAATTATTAGGGTTTTGATTTAGGTCATACCTGAATTGTCTAGTGATTTTCCCCACTTTCTTCAATTTAAGTCTGAATTTGGCAAATAGGAGTTCATGATCTGCGCCACAGTTAGCTGCCAGTCTTGTTTTTGTTTACTGCATAGAGCTTCTCCATCTTTGGTGCAAAGAACATCATCAATCTGATTTTGGTGTTGGCCATCTGGTGATGTCCATCTGTAGAGTCTTCTCTTGTGTTGTTGGAAGCGGGTGTTTGCTATGACCAGTGTGTTCTCTTGGAAAAACTCTATTAGCCTTTGCCCTGTTTCATTCTGTACTCCAAGGCCAATTTTGCCTGTTATTTCAGGTGTTTCCTGACTTCCTACTTGCATTCCAGTCCCCTATAATGAAAAGAACATCTTTTTTTGGGTGTTAGTTCTAAAAGGTCTTGTAGGTCTTCATAGAACCATTCAAAACTTCAGCTTCTTCAGTGTTACTGGTCAGGGCATAGACTTGGAGTTTTATTTGGTGGGGGTGGGGGTGGGGAAGTTATCCTTGAAAGTTGGTTTCAAGAAGAGGTACCTGTGCTGCTCAGTTTAAACACTGTGTCTGGACACTCAATGTAGAAGGCACTAGGATGATTTTGCTTGAGCAGGTGTAGAGAAATAGCAATTATCCAAGATGGCCTGGTCAGGCTCTCTTGTCACATGTTCTGTAAACAATGACTTTACATTGTTATTAACAGCTGAGATCATTTATAACAATGCACATGCACATCATGAGACAAGCCCTTGGCCATGTGCCCCCTTTTGTTCTGTGTATGTATACAAACAGCACCTGAAAATCCCTTGTGGCTGTATTATCCACTGTGAATAATGTATGCCTGCCTTCCTTCTGTGTCAGTCATTAGTGAGTAAAGCATGTCTGCAGTTCCTACAGCTTCCTATATTTTCTTCCAGCCTCCCTGCTTGAGCCTTGTCTCCCCTATATTCAGTGATCAGCAAGACAACTGGCATAGTCAACAATGTCCATCAGGTAGGGGAGTCTGATGATCCAATGGATAGAGGAACCCAGTGGTCACTGCATAACATGTGGTACCTGGTGGCCACGGGCCTCTCGGCGTGGGCCTTGGTGAAAGACTGGGAGTCAATGGTTAGCATTGAAAAGGTGTTTCAGGTGGTAAGCTCCTGTTTGCCCAACAAAGTAGCACGTACTCCTGCTGGCACCATGGGATGGATTTTCCTGACTGGCCTGAAGGCTAACATGGATAATGCCCTCCATGATTCTGTGCAAGTGCATAAACTTCAGATAAGGGAGGAAGTACTAGAAGAGCATATGTGTTTGCTGGAGCAAGAAATGCATAGCCTTGATGAACCCAGTGCCTAAGACAATGAGATAATAAGGGATCATGACAATGAACATTATGAGACCATGGGTCCCTGCTTATTAGCAAGGCCTGTTGTTTAACAGAAGATGAAACATCAGCAACCTTTGGCCCGGGGTGGGGGGCATTCCCAAGAAGCCTCCAGTGTGACTGAGTATATAACTTATTGACCATATTCCGAGGTGGAGTTGGTTGATTTGGGTAAGCAATTTCGGCAGCAGGAAGAGGAACCCTTGGAAGCTTGGGTTTTGCAACCCTGGGACACAGGGTTGATGGTATTATTTGTTCCGGGGATAAAATAGAACAGTTGGCATCTATAACCACTAACCTCACTGAGACAAAGATTACAGAACTCTAGGTGACTCAGGTAGGGGGCACCTAACCAAACACATACCCTGATGGAATGGATTAACACTGCCATCCGCTCTGTGTGGACAAATGTGGGAGAAATCCCAGACAGTGTAAGTGGCATACCTTTTGCCAAGTTAACCAAAGGTGAGAGAGAACTGTGCATGAAACAGGCTATGTTTAACCTAAATATTCAAGGCCTTGATAATGAGCAATTTACAGGTGGCATGTGAGATGCCATTTTGAACAATACCCTGTCTACCTCTCTCAGGTCCTTAACTGCTATTCTTAAGCTCTATGTGGGCTGCCCCATCTACAAAGTGACCTCGATGTTGGCAAGCTTGAGAAAAGTAGAGGGATGGTGGCAGGCAAAGGGGATTAGAAGCATGAAGACCCTGAAGGAGGCTCGAGCTGGTAAAGGCCCCATCTAGGTGATGCAAATGTGGGCCAATTTGCCAGCAGGGGGAGTTGACAGAAACAAAATTGATCAACAGCCCAATGCTATGCTTCTAGAGCTATGGAGGCAACTGAGACCAGAGCAGCAGTTTACCAAGTGTGGGAAGCATCCACAGAAAGAGATACAGGTGGTTTATTTAGAAGATTACATGGTGCCCATGGATGTTGCTTCACATGTCCTTTTCCACTTTGAATGGGGCTCAGGCCAATGTGCCAACCTGAACAGCCCAAGGGGACCAAAGGCCCCATGTAGAGCTTGCAATTCTCTGTCACAGGCTAATGCACAGAGAGCAATGGCTCTGGTTGACTCTGTTGCTGAATGCAGTCTTATATGCTATGCTAAGTCACTTCAGTTGTGTCCAACTCTGTGCGATCCCATAGACGGCAGCCCACCAGGCTCCCCCGTCCCTGGGATTCTCGAGGCAAGAACATGTGTTGCCATTTCCTTCTCCAATGCATGAAAGTGAAAAGTCAAAGTGAAGTCGCTCAGTCGTGTCCAACTCTTAGTGACCCCATGGATTGCAGCCTAACAGGCTCCTCCATCCATGGGATTTTCCAAGCAAGAGTACTGGAGTGGGGTGCCATTGCAGTCTTATATACAGCAAGCCAAAGCAGTTTCCCAGTCCTAGTGCACAAATTGAAAGCTATGGCAGCCAAACAGTTAAGGTAAAGGCTGTGTCCTTATCTTTGGGAATTGGACAACTCCCTGTTCAGGTATTATCCAATCCTGGAATATATCTTGGGTATAGACATTCTTCAAGGCCTAATGATGCAAATCTCTGTGGAGGGATTTTGCCTCCCAGAACATGGGCAAAGGCTGCTGTGAGAGAATGCATGAAGCATAGCCCACAGTTACTGCCAGAACCATGGAGGTTAACAGCTATGAGACAGTATTGTCTACCAGTTGGCCATGAAGAAATAGGGGCCACCATTGTGCTTGAAAAAGTGGGCATTGTATGGCCTTCTCATAGTCTGTTTAACTCCCCTGTGTAGCCTATTCATAAACCTGATGGATCATGGTGAACGACTGTCAACTACAGAGAATAAGGTGCTGCCACCTATGCATGCTGCCGTGCCATTGATTTCTGATTTGATGGATCTATTTGTGGATGTACTGACCACAGCGTTGGGCACTTATTACTATGTGGTGGCCTTAACTAATGCTTTTTTCTCTATAACTATAGATGATGAGAGCCAATATGAATTTAAATTCACTTGGTAGGGAAGCCAATGGACATTTCAGGTCCTTTCCCAAGGATATTTGCACAGCCCAACAATATGTTACAGCCTGGTTGCAGAAGACTTGGTGAAATGGAAGCATCCAACATCAGTGAAATTATTCTATTATATTGATGATGTGCTACTAACCTCTGATTCCCTGGCAGATTTAGAACAGTGTGCACCAGAGCTTATAGAACATTTGGAATCATGTGAGTGGGCTGTGAAAGCAACAGAAATCCCCTCTTTCAAGGATAGGTCCAGTGCTGAGAGATAGTTTTTTGGGTCCTTAATGAGAAGCCCTGCAGGTGTGCAGTTGCCCCTGTGGAGGCTCTCCTGCATCCCACTACTGGCTCCAACTGGTCAAGGACAGATGGTGGGCTGGACTGGGCCATGGAAGATAAAGGCACCCCACATGCAGTGGGTGACTCTTCTAGCCTTGTGGGGCCAAGGACTGCAACATGAGTTCCAGGTTGTACATTAGGTAAACAGTACCTGATCCCTTGTGAGCAAGTCAAGTTTCCAGTACTTGGCATTGGCTTTTGCTCTGTACTGGAGATGTAACTTGCACCCTAGTAGTTTGTTGCTGTGGTATGTGGGTCCAGGGGTCAGTGCTAATTGTCAAGTGAGCATTGTGGAAGATGGACTGCACAAAGATTGCAAAGAGAGATACCCTGAAGGGTAGAATATAGAGAAATAGCAATTAGCCAAGATGGCAGTGATCAGGCTCCCTCGACCCCATGTTCTGTAAACAGAGGCTGCGTTAGCCACTGTGAATAAAGCATGTCTGCTTTACTGCTGCATCAGCCATTAGCAAATAAAGCATGCTTGTGGTTCCTAAGGCTCCTCATATTTCCTTCCAGCTTCCTGGCTCGTGCCTTGACAGCAGGGGACCCTCAGTGTAAAAGCACTAGGAAGACTCAGTTTGGATACTTGGTGGTTAGTCTCAGTTTAGCAACTGGGAAGTCTTGCTCAGTTCAACGCTCAGTAAGGTGGGTTGCTAAGAGGGAAGACTAGCCTATTGTTCTTCCTTGAATTCGTTACCTTAAGAGAGTTTTTTGAAATAAAACTGAAACCTTATGAGAGCTTCTGAGCTCCAAAGAAGGGACTCTCTCCTCCTTGGTTGCAACAGTTTTCTTAGGTGACTGAAAAATTTGTGGGAGTGGTGGAGGCCAGATCTTATGCTGCATAGCTTGTCCATGTAGGGAAATCCACTCATATAATTAGCAGACTGATTAACCAGGGACACACATTAGAATTGGCCATTTCATGATCCAAGCACCTGTGGAAGTCTTATACTCCCCTGGAAGACCCAAAGAACACAAGATGGGGCTAAAGTAACCCTGGAGCAAAACCAGAGAAGTTAAGCTGCCAAGCATCACACATTGGCCCACCACAAAATCATTAGCAATTTTATTTCAACAAACTGACATCAAAAATGGGAAATAAATATTTCAAAATAAAAGAAAAAGGAATGACAGATTGCCAATACTCCAGCTGCATAAATGTACATGCAAAATTTACAAGTGTTTGCTTGATTGGAAATTGGAGAAAATCTTGTCCTGGAAATTAAGGGTATTTTTTGTTTGTTTTTGTTTTTTCCCAATTGTGTATGCTGTTAAACGTAAAAGCTGGCTTGGTTAAACAGTAAATAAAGGTCTTCTAGGGGAATGCACAACATTCAGAAAACGAAGAGCATGGCATCTGGTGCCATCACTTCATAGGAAATAGATGGGGAAACAGTGGAAACAGTGGCTGACTTTATTTTAGGGGGCTCCAAAATCACTGCAGATGGTGACTGCAGCCATGAAATTAAAAGACGCTTACTCCTTGGAAGGAAAGTTATGACCAACTTAGATAGCATATTCAAAAGCAGAGACATTACTTTGCTGACAAAGGTCTGTCTAGTCAAGGTTCTGGTTTTTCCTGTGGTCATGTATGGATGTGAGAGTTGGACTGTGAAGAAGGCTGAGCACTGAAGAATTGATGCTTTTGAACTGTGGTGTTGGAGAAGACTCTTGAGAGTCCCTTGGACTGCAAGGAGATCCAACCAGTCCATTCTGAAGGAGATCAGTCCTGGGTGTTCTTAGGAAGGAATGATGCTAAAGCTGAAACTCCAGTACTTTGGCCACTTCATGCGAAGAGATGACTCATTGGAAAAGTTCCTGATGCTGGGAGGGACTGGGGCAGGAGGAGAAGGGGACGACAGAGGATGAGAGGGCTGGATGGCATCACTGACTCGATGGACGTGAGTTTGAGTGAACTCTGGGAGTTGGTGATGGACAGGGAGGCCTGGAGTGCTGCGATTCATGGGGTCGCAAAGAGTCGGACATGACTGAGCAACTCAACTGAACTGAACTGAGGGGAATGCACACATTTCTCTGTGTCATTGAGATGTATATATATATATATATTTTTTTCAATCGGCTCTTCCTAGGCCAGTCTATGTTTGTGTGTTTTGTTTGTTCAGGTTTTTCAAAATTTGGCCTTGAAAGTAAGACCCCCTAAATTTAGGTTAAATCCTCCTCAACTCTCTTATGGGGAGGACTTTTGAATCTTAAGGGATTCCCTTGCGGCTCAGCTGGTAAAGAGTCCACCTGCAAAGCCAGAGACTTAGGTTCAGTCCCTGGGTTGGAAAGATCCCCTGGAGAAGGGAAAGACTACCCACTTCAATAAGAATACTTAGTCCATGAGGCTGCAAAGAGTTGGATATGACTGAGCAACTTTCACTTCACTTTGCATCTTAATAGTTTGAATCTCTGTTGAGACACATTTTGTGTGCTGCTGCTGCTGCTGCTAAATTGCTTCAGTCGTGTCCGACTCTGTGCGACCCCATAGATGGCAGCCTACTAGGCTCAACTGCCCATGGGATTCTCCAGGCAAGAATACTGGAGCGGGTTGCCATTTCCTTCTCCAATGCATGAAAGTGAAAAGTGAAAGTGAAGTCGCTCAGTCGTGCCTGACTCTTAGTGACCCCATGGACTGGAGCCTACCAGGCTCCTCTGTCCGTGGGATTTTCCAGGCAAGAGTACTGGAGTGGGGTGCCATTTTGTGTACTAAGTCACTTTAAAAGTGATAAGTCATGTCCAACTCTTTGCAAACCTATGGACTGTAGCCCATCAGGACCCTCTGTCCATGGGATTCTCCAGGCAAGAGGACTGGAGTGGATGGCAATGCCCTTCTCCAGAGATATATTTTACTGGTGGCCAAATGATGGATCCTTTTTAAAATTGGAGAGACTAACAAATTGGTCAATCTTGAGCACTCTCATTGTAAACAACTGTTTAATTGGTACATATAAAACAAAAGTCAAATTAAAGGTGTGAAAATTATAATAATTAACTGGAAAACTTACATAGTTTTAAAACAACTAAGGAAAAACTGGTTTGAGAAGCTTTATCTGTGGTCTTTGCTTCCCCTCACTGGCTCTTACAGATGCTAATAAGAACATTAGAATAATTATAATGTCAATAGGAAAACTTGAAAGGAAAATCTGGCTATAATTTCCAACAAGGTACATTTTAAAAGGAGTTATCTCAAATGAATAAAGAAATTTTTGAACAGTTATTTAGAATGGGATAAATAGACATTTATGTAATTAAAGCAAGATTTGATATTACTACACTACCTCAGGTTAAATGGACCAAAAAAGACCTCTTACTAGTCCCCAACAATAAAAACCAAAAGAGACTGTTCTATTTATCCCAGTTTTAAATATATATATATATTTAAGAAGCATGAAAAATTTACACTGAAATATTTGACCAGCATTATTTGGGACAATTGAGCCAAAGGGCCTGACCTTCTTGGCTCAACTCCAACTGGGGATTACAGAGCTTTTTATATAAAGTAGGTGAATGGACAGTGAACAACAACAAACTTCTAAAACCCCTCTTCTTCTATTTTATTTAGCAAAAGAGACACTGATGTATAGAACAGTCTTATGGACTCTGTGAGAGAGGGAGACGGTGGGAAGATTTGGGAGAATGGCATTGAAACATGTAAAATATCATGTATGAAACGAGTCGCCAGTCCAGGTTCGATGCAGGATGCTGGATGCTTGGGGCTGGTGCACTGGGACGACCCAGAGGGATGGAATGGGGAGGGAGGAGGGAGGAGGGTTCGGGATGGGGAACACATGTATACCTGTGGCGGATTCATTTTGATATTTGGCAAAACTAATACAATTATGTAAAGTTTAAAAATAAAATAAAATAAAATAAAAAAAAGAAATTAATGGGAAAAAAAAATCATCAAACAATCCCAAAGAAAATAAAAAAAAAAAGGAAAAAAAAAAAAGAAAAAAATTTTAAATTTTTATTATTATTTTTTTACTTTACAATATTGTATTGGTTTTGCCATACATCAACATGCATCTGCCATGGGTGTACACATGTTCGCCATCCTGAACCCCTCTCCCACCTCCCTCCCCATACCATCCCTCTGGGTCATCCCAGTGCACCAGCCCCAAGCTTCCTAAAACCCCTCTTCTAAGACCAAAACTTGTGGATAGGATCCTAATGAAATCCTAATCCTCAAGTTAAAGGTTTGAAAGTTAAGTCAATTTAGGAAAAACTATTATGACCAACCTTGACAGCATATTAAAAAGCAGAGACATTACTTTGCCAACAAAGGTCCATCTAGTCAAGGCTATGGTTTTTCCAGTAGTCATGTATTGATGTAAGAATTGGAGTGTAAAGAAAGCTGAGCACCGAAGAAATGATGCTTTTGAAGTGTGGTGTTGGAGAAGACTCCTGAGAGTCCCTTCAACTGCAAGGAGGTCCAACCAATCTATCCTAAAGGAGATCAGTCCTGGGTGTTCATTGGAAGGACTGATGTTGAAGCTGAAACTCCAATACTTTGGCCACCTCATGCAAAGAGTAGACTCATTGCAAAAGACCCTGATGCCAGGAAAGATTGAAGGCAGGAAGAGATGGGGATGACAGAGGATGAGATGGTTGGATGGCATCACCGACTCAATGGACATCAGTTTGGGTAGACTCTGGCAGTTGGTGATGGACAGGGAGCCCTGGCATACTGCAGTCCATGGGGTTGCAAAGAGTACACCATGACTGAGTGACTGAACTGAACTGAACTGATTCAAAAATATAATTAAACAAGACGAGCAACCATCTTATATAAAGCCCATTTTAAATATACCAATTTTATATCAGTCCAGTTCAGTTCAGTTGCTCAGTCATATCCGACTCTTTGCAACCCCATGGACTGCAGTATCAGTCCTTCAAATGAATATTCAGGACTGATTTCCTTTAGGATTGACTGACTTGATTTCCTTGTTGTCCAAGGACTTTCAAGGGTCTTCTCCAATACTACAGTTCAAAAGCATTAATTCTTCGGTGCTCAGCTTTCCTTATAGTTCAACTCTCACATCCATATATGACTACTAGAAAAACCAAAGCTTGACTACACAGACATTTTTTGGTTAAGTAATGCCTCTGCTTTTTAATATGCTGTTTAGTTTGGTTATAGCTTTTCTTCCAAGGAGTGAACATCTTTTAAATTTTTTGGCTGCAGTCACCATCTGCAGTGATTTTGGCACCCAAAATAATAAAGTCTCTCACTGTTTCCATTGTTTCCCCATCTATTTGCCATGAAGTGCTGGGACCAGACGCCATGATCTTAGTTTTCCGAATGTTGAGTTTTAAGCCAACTTTTTCACTCTACTCTTTCACTTTCATCAAGAGGCTCTTTAGTTCTTTATTTATTTTTTATTTAGTTAATATTTATTTATCTATTTATTTTTATTTAGTTATTTTTAATTTTTTTTATTGTGACAAGACATATAGATTCTCACCAATAAAAAATCCCACGGAGAGAGGAGATTTGCAGGCTACAGTCCATGTGGTTTCAAAGAGTTGGACACAACTTAGTGACTGAGCAAACATATGAAATATTAACTAAACGTACTGAGGAAGCAAATAGGTTACCTTAGCCATACAAATATGTAAAAACTGAGAACTAATATGCAAGGGCCAATAAAAATAAAAATAGTGATTTTGCTTTTATTTAATTTGTAAATTGAGAAAGATCTTTGCTGAATGCCTCAAGTAAACCTTTAAAGGTGTGATAAATTAAATTTCTAGAACCTACAATTCATATAAGTTTCAGTTTATTTAGAAATCTTGTCACTGATTTTAGTAACTTTAGGCGACAGAACTAGAACTGTTCTTTGGGAAACTAAAAGCAATTGTCTTTGTCTTGCAAGTGTCTAAAAGCCAGAAATATAAATGCTGGCCACAAGGACCTGAATTAGCTAAAAGAGGCAAAATCTAAAGCCAAGGGGAAAACAAAGGCAGTGTTAAAAATTCAAAGCACTGGAAATGGTCATTAGCCAAAATTATAGATAGTAAGTTTTAGTCATCCTTGCAAGCAACTTTAATGCACTCTGTTTGTAAACTAGTAGATTTATATTGTAATATATGATTCATATATAATCTTTAATTAAGCCATGCGATCTCTAGTTTGCCTGTTTATGTCTATATACATGTAGGGCTTCCCTGATAGCTCAGTTGGTAAACAATCCGCCTACAATACAGGAGATCCCAGGTTAATTCCTGGGTCGGGACGATCTGCTGGAGAAGGAATAGGCTACCCACTCCAGTATTGTTGGGCTTCCCTTGTGGCTCAGTTGGTAAATAATCCACCCACAATGCGGGAGACATGGATTCGATCCCTGGGTTGGGAAGATCCCCTAGAGAAGGGAACTGCTACTCACTCCAGTATTCTGGCCTGGAGAATTCCCTGGACTAGACTCGGACACGACTGAGCAACTTTCACTTTCACACATTATACACATGAGATATCTGTACTTCTAAAAAGTACTATCAAAATTATGTTTATAAAGAGCTTTATTCAATTTTAATAAAAAGTGCCTGCATTTACAGAAACTGGCCAAAATGGCTTTCAGATTCATGTGAACTGGGAAATATTCAATATTAAGTTGATAACTGTCAAGAATATTTAAGTTTGTTGATCTTATTAATGTGCCATGTTGTTAAGATTATTATACAAGGTTTAATACATAAGACCTTATTAGATAACTTGCAATAAAAATAACATGGTGAAATTTTAAAGTAGATGTATATGAAATAACTTTGGAATAAAATATTTAAAGTAATTATATTTTAGAAAAGTGTACTTAAAATGATATTTCCAGATATTTGGTAACTTAAAATTCTAGAGCTGTGTTAAGTTATTAAAATTTATTAAATAGCTAAAAGATACTGAGGCATCAATTGCTAATTAGAAAAACTAAAGATACTTGGGAATACTAATGAAAATATTTGCTATCACCTGAGATGTTCTCTATAAGAAAACATATGCTTTTAGATATTATCACTGCTGTTTATGCTCACTAATCAATGTCAATGTAAAGCTAGCTCATAATTGCTTACTTCTTAGCTTTACTAAAAATTAAGGTTTTAAGAGCTGAGGATTCTAATTTAAACATGTAATTAAAGTGATTAGGAATAATACAGTACATTTCAGTATACAGTAAAAAGTAGAAGATATGTTTTCAATAAACAAGGTATGAAGAATGGAATTACAGTTTATTGAGGAAACACAAAGAACTGAGGAAACAGAAAGAAAATGACTAACCTACCAAGTGCAATCTACAGATTCAATGCAATCCCTATAAAATTACCAATAGCATTTTTCACATAACTAGGCAAAACATTTCACAATTTATATAGAAACAAAAAAGACCCCAGAGAGCCAATACAATGTTGAGAAAGAAGAATGGAGCTCAGGAATCAACCATCTTGATTTTAGACTATAATACAAAACTACTGTCATTAAGACAGTTATGGTACTGGCAAAACAAACAAACAAACAAACAAAAACAAAACAGAAATATAGACCAATGAAAGAAGATAGAAAGCCCAGATATAAGGCCACACAACTATGGGCACCTTATCTTTGGCAAAGGAGGCAAGAATATAGAATGGGGAAAAGATAGTCTCTAAAATAAGTGATGCTGGGAAAACATGACAAGTGCATGTAAAAGAATGAAATTAGAACACTTCCTAACCCGATACACAAAGATAAACTCAAAATGGATTAAAGACCTAAATGTAAGACCAGAAACTATTAAAATCTTAGAGGAAAACATAGGCAGAACACACTATGATATAAATTACCATAAGATTCTCTATGACCCACTTCCTACAGAAATGGAAATAAAGACAAACAAACAAGAAAAAAAGGAATGTAATTAAACTTAAAAACTTTTGCAAAGCAAAGGAAACTATAAACAAGGTGAAAAGACAACACGCAGAATGGGATGAAACAATAGCAAATGAAAAAATGATAAAGGATTAATTTCCAAAATATATGAGCAGCTCATGAAACTCAATATCAGAAAAACAACTAGCCCAATCAAAAAGTGGTCAGAAGACCTAAACATACATTTCTCAGAAGAAGACATACAGATGGGTAATGAACAATGAAAAGATGCATAGTATTGCTCATTATTAGAGAAATGCAAATTAAAAATACAATAGGATATCACCTTAAACCAGTCAGAATGGTCATCATCAAAAGACCTCTAAACAATAAATGCTGAAGAGGGTGTACATAAGGGGAACCATCTTGCACTGTTGGTGGAAATGTAAATTGATACAGCCATATGGAAGACAATATTCTGTTGTGATTCAGTTGCTCAGTCATGTCCAAATCTTTGCCACCCCATGGACTGCAGCATGCTAGGCTTCCCTGTCCTTCACTATCTCCCAATTTGTTCACATTCATGTACAATGGATCAGTGATTCCATTCAACAACCTCATCCTCTGTTGTCCCATTCTCCTACTGCTCTCAATCTTTTCTAGCATCAGGGTCTTTTCCAGTGAGTTGGCTCCTAGCTTCAGGTGGCTGAAGTACTGAAGCTTCAGCTTCAGCATCAGTCCTTCCAATGAATATTCAGGCTTAATTTCCTATAGGATTGACTGGTTTGATCTCCTTACTGTCCAAGAGACTAGCAAGAGTCTTTTCCAGCACCGCAGGTTGAAAACATGGGTTTTTCTGCACTCGGCCTTTTTTAAAGTTCAGCTCTCACATCCATACAAGACTATTGAAAAAATCACAGCTTTGACTCTACAGACCTTTAAAGGTGGGCTTCCCAAGTGGTGCTAGTGGTAAAGAACCCGCCTGCAAATGAAGAAGATGTAAAAGACGTGGGTTTGATCTCTGGGTTGGGAAGAGCCCCTGGAGAAGGGAATGCAACCCACTCCAGTGTTCTTGCCTGGAGAATCCCATGGAGGGAGGAGCCTAGCAGGCTATAGTCCACGGAGTTGCACAGAGCTGGACATGACTGAAGTGACTTAGCATGCACACACACCTTTGAAGGCAAAGTAATGTCTCTGCTTTTTAATACGCCTTCTAGGTTTATCATTGCTTTTCTTTCAAAGATCAAACATCTTTTAATTTCATGGCTGCAGTCACTGTCTTCAGTGATTTTGGAGCCCAAGAAAATAAAGTCTGTCACTGTTTCCATTGTTTCCCCAGTTGCTTGGCCTGAAGTGATGGGACTGGATGTCTTCTTAATTTTTTGAATGTTGGTTTTTAAGCTAGCTTTTTGCTTCTCCTCTTTCACCTTCATCAAGGGGTTCTTTTATTCCTCTTCACTTTCTGCCATAAGGATGGTTGTCATCTGCATATCTGAGGTTATTGATATTTCTCCCAGCAAGCTTGATTCCAGCTTGTGCTTCATCCAATCCAGAATTTCACATGATGTACTCTGCATATGAGTTAAATAAGCAGGGTGACAATGTACTTCTAACTGTAGCTTCTAGACCTGCATACAGATTTCTCAAGAGGCAGATAAGGTGGTTATATTTCCATCTCTTTAAGAATTTTCTGGTTTGTTGTGGTCTACACAGTCAAAGGCTTTCGTGTAGTCAACAAAGTATAAGTAGATGTTTTTTCTGGAATTCTCTAGCTTTTTCTACAATCCAACAATGGTTTGCAATTTGTTCTCTGATTTCTGTGTCTTTTCTAAATCCAGTTTATACATCTGAAAGTTCTTGGTTCAGATACTGTTGAAGCCTAACTTGAAGAAATACAGTATGGAGATTCCTTAAAAAACTAGTAACAAAACAACCATATGATCCAACAATCCCATTACTGGGCATATACCTTTAGAAAATCATAATTGAAAAAGATACATGTAGCCCATCGTTGATTGTAAAACTATTTGCAACAATTAAGACACAATAGCAACCTAGGTGTTCATCAATAGATGAAAGGATACAGAAGCTGTGGTACATATATACAATGGAATGTTGTTGTTGTTCAGTCCCTCACTTGTGTCAGACTCTATGACTCCATGGAGTGTAGCATGTCAACCTTCCCTGTCCTGCATTTCTTCCCTCAATTTGCTGAAACTCATTTACACTGAGTCAATGATGCCATACAACCATCTCATCCTCTGTTACCTGCTTCTGATCCTGCCCTCAATCTTTGCCAGCATCAGGGTCTTTTTCAAAGAGTCAGCACTTCACATCAGGAGGCCAAAAGACTGGCAGTTCAGTTTCAGCATGAGTCCTTCCAGTGAGTATTCAGGGTTGATTTAGGATTGACTAGTTAGATATCCTTGGTCTCCAAGAGTCTTTTCCAGCATCACAGTTTGAAAGCATCAATTTTTCAGTGCTCAACCTTCTTTACAGACTACTGGAAAAACAATAGTTTGACTATACAAATCTTTGTTGGCAAAGTGATGTCTCTGTTTTTTAATAACCAGTCTAGATTTGTCATTTTTTCCCCATCTATTTGCCATGAAGTGATGGGACCAGATGTCATGATCTTTGTTTTTTGGATGTTGAAATTTAAGCCTGCTTTTTTCACTCTCCTATTTCACCTTCATCACGAAGCTCTTTAGTTCCTCTTTGCTTTCTGCCATTAGGGTTGTGTCATCTGCATATCTGTGGTTATTGATATTTCTCCTGGAAATCTTGATTCGAGCTTGTGATTCATCCAGCCTTGTAGTTTGCATAACATACTCTAAATAAAAATGAACAGGGTGATAATATACAGCCTTAACATACTCCTTTCCCAATTTTTTAATCAGTCTTTCCATGTCCTGTTCTAGCTGTTGCTTCTTTACAGGCATACAGTTTTCCCAGAAGGCAGGTAAAGTGGTTTGATATTCCCATCTCTTTAAGAATTTTCCACAGTTTGTTGTGATCCACACCATCAAAGGCTTTAGCATAGTCAATGAAACAGAGGTATATGTTTTTTCTGGAATTCTTTTGCTTTATCTATGATCCAATGGATGTTGGAAATTTCATCTCTGGTTCCTCTGCATTTTCTATATCCAGCTTGTACATCTGGTCAGTCTCACTTCATGTCCTGTTGAAGCCTAGCTTGAATGATTTTGAGTATTACCTTGCTATCATGTGAAATGAATGCATTTGTGCAGTAGTTTGAACCATGTTTAGTGTTTCTTTTCTTTGGGATTGGAAATGAAAATTCACCTTTTCCAGTCTTATGGCAGTTGATGAGTTTTCCCAATTTGCTGGCATATTAAGTGCAGCATTTTAACAGCATATTTTAGGATTTGAAATAATTCAGCTGGAATTCCATGAGCTTTGTTTGTTGTAATGCTTCTTAAGGCCCACTGAGTTCACACTCCAGGATGTCTGGCTCTAGGTGAGTGACCACACCATCATGGTTATCTTGGTCATTTGTATAGTTCTGTTTATCTTGCCACCTCTTAATCTCTTCTGCTGCTGTTATGTCCTTGTTGTTTCAGCCCTTTTGTGTGCCTATCTTGCATGAAATTTTCCTGTGGAATCTCTAAAATTTTTGAATGTATCTCTGGTCTTTCCCATTCTATTGTTTTTCTCTATTTGTCTGCATTTTTCACTTAAGAAGGCTTTCTTATCTTTCTTTGCTATTCTCTGGAACTCTGCATTCATTGGGGCATATCTCTCCCTATTTCCTTTGCTTTTAGTATCTCAGCTATTTGTAAGGGTTTGTCAGACACCCACTTTGCCTAATGTGTGTGTGTGTGTGTGTGTGTGTTCTTGTAGGCCATTTCACTTTGCCCTCTTGAATTTCTTTTGCTTGGGCACTGTTTGGGTCACTGGTTCCTGTAAAATGTCATGAATCTCTGTCTATAGTTATTCAGGCATTCTGTCTATTAGATCTAATCCCTTGAATCTATTCCTCACCTCCACTATAAGGGGTTTGATTTAGGTTATATATGAATGGCCTATTAGTTTTCCTTACTTTCTTTATTTTCCTTACTTTGAGACTGAATTTTCCAATAGCTGATGGTCTGAGCCACAGTCAGCTCTAGGTCTTGTTTTTGTTGTCTGTATAGAGCTCCTCCATCTTTGGCTGCCAAGAATATAATCAGTCTGCTCTCAGGATTGATCTTCTGGTGATGTTTCCATGTACAGTCATCTCTTGTACTTTGGAAGAGGGTTTTACTATGACCAGTGTGTTCTCTTGGGAAAACTCTGTTAGCCTTTACCCTGCTTAATTTTCTACTCCAAGGTCGAACTTGCCTGTTACTTCAGGTATCTCTCGACTTTCTACTTTTTCATTCCAGTCCTTTATGATGAAAAGGACATCTTTTTTGGTGTTAGTTGTAGATGGTCTTGAAGCTCTTCCTAGAATCATTCAAATTCAGCTTCTGCTTTAGTGGTTAGGGCATAGAGTTGGATTACTGTGATGTTGAATGGTTTGCCTTGGAAACGAACTGAGATCATTCTTTCATTTTTGAGACTTCACCTAAGTACTGCATTTTGAACTCTTTCTTGGACTATGAAGGTTACTCCATTTCTTATAAGAGATTCTTGCCCACAGTAGTAGATATAATGGTCATCTGAATTAAATTTGCTCATTCCTATCCATTTTATCTCACTGATTTCTAAAATATTAAGGTTCACTCTTATCATCTCCTGTTTGACCACTTGCAATTTACCTTGATTCATGGACCTAACATTCCAGATTTCTATGGAATATTGTTCTTTACAACATTGGAGTTTACTTTCACCACCAGACACATCCACAACTGGACTTCCTTTCTACTTTGGCTCAGCTTCTTCATTCTTTATGTAGCTATTTTCTGCTCTTCCCCAGTAGCATACTGGATATCTACTGACCTAGAGGCCTCTTCTTTTAGTGTCATATCTTTTTGTCTTTCTATACTTTTCATGGAGTTTTCAAGAAAACTGAAGTAGTTTGCCATTCCGTTCTCCAGTGAACCATGCTTTGTCAGGCCCTGACTATCAGGGACATGCACTTTAGCTGCCCCACACAGCCATAGGACATGCATGAGCCTTGGCTAGAACTCTAGAGTTTGCAAAGCTTCACTGGCCACCGGGTGCTGGCCAAAGTGCCACCCGGGGGCCTGGGCAAAGGCCCTGTTGTAGTTGTTGCCTGGAGTCAATTGATACTGGAGGAGTCCCAGGAGCAGAGGGCTCCTTGGCCTCTCTGCTGTTGGTGGCTGCCCCGGGGCTCATCCGCAGTCCAGGAGCTGTGGGGGAACGGAGGGCTCCACAGCATCGTCACTGCTCTGGCCACCATGGGGCCAATTCACAATGGGGTTTTCTTTTTATAGGGACCCATCTGAGTCAGTGCTAATGAGGTGGGTGAAGCTAGAGTTTATTATACAGAGTAAAGTAAGTCAGAAAGAGAAAAAAAAAATTCTATTTTAACACATATATATGGAATCTAGAAAGATGGTGCTGATGAACCTATTTGCAGAGAATCAGTGGAGACACAAATATAGAGAACATACTTGTGGACTCAGAGAGGGGAAGGAAAGGGTGGGATAAATGGAATGAGTAGCACAAAAACATATACACTATTATATGTAAAATAGCCAGTGGGAATTTGCTCTATGACTCAGGGAGCTCAAACTTGTGTTCTATGACAAACTAAAGGAATGGGATAGGGTGGGAGGAGAGAGGGAGTTTCAAGAGGGAGGGGGCATACATATACCTATGACTGATTCATGCTGATGCATGGCAGAAAGCAACACTATATTGTAAAGTAATTATCCTTCAATTAAAAATAAATTAATCAAGGAAAAAAAAAACAAAACATGATGATGTGTAAGGTTGGGGTTACATGCCCCTTTGCACCATTCACAGAATGCCTAGGGCAGATGTAAAAATGCTGCAGTGAATGAGCTATTGGCTTCCCTCATATTGACTGTGCCCCTGGACACATACTGTCATGAAAGATCAAAGGAACAAAACACCCACTTTCCAGATCTGAGCTAAGAAAGCCCCAGTAAGCCACTAGATTAGGCCCATGAGGCACTTCTCTAACAGGGAGAGGGCTCGGAAATTAGTATGCTGTCTCCATGCCTTGCTTAAAGGTAGACTGGAGTTCATGTAATGTCCTCTCCACATAACTGTTCTTCTTCCTCCTGGCAGCTTATTTTTACTGTAGTTCTCTCCTGTATACATTTTATCTGGCTTTTTCTAAGATTGGACCATATTTCTAGCATATTCCCAGCTACCAGGTTTCTTTGGACCTAGACCAGAATCAGAATCTTATCTCTTTCTGCACCCTGAAAATCATACGACCGGCACTCAGAATACCCCCTGGACTTTATGACTATCAGAGTCTCCTTTAGAGGTAACAGGAAGACATCTTTTTTGATTCATTTATTTTCCAGCCTGTATCAAACCACCTTGAGGAGGGCCAGCCAGAGAGCATGAAATTGATCCCAGAATGTCTTCTAACATAGTTACATAATCATATGTTATGTGACATATGATGTTTACTTTTTGAATTTTAGTAGAAATGTAGCCTCATTTAATGGTTTTTAAATCCCATGAATAAACACTGAAAATATTTTTAATGCAAGTTAAATTATTAATAGAACTATTAGTAGAAAAATTAAAGGGGAAATTTGAAAATAATGGTAAGACATAGTTCCACAGATAGTCCCCTTGATTAAAAAGTTAAAATTCAGAAATACCTGGAATCCCCAACTGATGAATATGACACAGTGATTTATTTTTATTTGGTTGGCAATAAGGATGACATTTCTTTGGCTTCCCTATGCTATTAGAAAAAGTCATGTAAAACTGAGACTACTGACCATTTTGGTAAGAAATGAGTCCACATGTCTACATAGAATGTAAGTAAGCATTGATACAGATTTGATTAGCAACTGTAGTTGCAGCAGGATCCTCTCTGCTGCTGAGAATGATGATTTGTGGCATATTGAGAGTGAAAAGTATGATTTGCAGGGACATGGAATTCCCAATAGTAAGGCTGGATCTATAAGTACCCAAATTGAATAGCAAGTAACCTAACCTAATTATTGAATGAGATTGTAAAGTGTAATAGTTAAGAGCATGGGCTTTAGAAGGAGACATATCTGACTTCTAAGGTAAATTTTAATATGTATTCATTTGCTGACATGTAACAAGTTCCTCAAATTATGTCTCTGTCTCTTCTACAATAAAGTGGGAATGCTAATACTGTTTACTTCTTTAGGTGATTGTGAGGATTAAAAGAGACAGTGCAAGTAAAGCAAAGCTTGTGTCTCTGATATTGCAGGTGCTCAAAAAAACAAATAAAAAATCTGGTTCTATAAGTTTACCAGAAACTCTAGTTACTGGAAGACAACCATCCAATGGTCCACTGAAGCAAAGTCAGCCTATGAATGAGATGCACTTTTGTGACTGATCAGATTCAGATTTAGAGGCAACTGGCAATTTGTCGTTCACCAGTACATATTCTGAGGTTCTGCCCTGTGAACTCAAGCTGGAAATAGTAGGGGAAATCTTCCCAGAATGGGACATGTAAAAGTGAAATGCCAAGGTTGCCTAATTATTTCCATCATATTCTTAAAGCCTTTCAATGTGAATGATGGATGCATAAGTGTTTGATAATAACCCACAGTTTCTATATTATTCAGTCTTTTAAATACAAATAAATTTGAGTTTTCCTTAAACAATTGTATCAAGATTCAAATAAAACAGGTGTAAGATGAGATGTGAAAAAAAAAATTTATGGAAGGATACTTTACCTTTTATTTCTGCTGCATCTGGGAAAGCATTCATCTTATCTGCTGCTCTTTCCCTCTCTTTCTTTTTTATTATACATTAATCTGCTCAGATGGTGAATCATGGTATTCTCTACTACTAGCTGCAGAGAGGAATTTTTAATGAAATGAGGATTTAAAGGTTTTTACATGAAGCCTTAGGATCTTTTCTACACTTTTTCATAATGCTCAAATTATTTTTACTGTTGTGAGTTACAAATGCATGATTATGGTACTGCTCCTGGAAGAAATTGACCTACTCTTTAAAAAGGTGCTTATGACCTAAAGCAGCTATCTCTTGCCCTACCCAGTATGAGGGTGCCAAGTCCCCAGTAAAAGGCACTAAAGTGGCTAAGATATAAGATTTATCCCTAAACTGACCTTATTCCACACTATGAGCCCTACCCAATCTTTGTCTAACTTTTGTTGATATACCTCCTGATCATCTAGCCTCCCTTTTAATAAATTCAACAGGGTTGTGGCCTTGATTTAGCTGCATCTCTAATATCCAACTACAATATTTATTTCCTTTTCTTTTTTCCCGGCCCAGCACCACTCAGCCTAACCACCTGGTGTCTTGGCATCTCCTGTTTGACCTTAAGACACCCCTCCCCCTCCCAAACAACACTCATAAGCAGGTCTGTTGGACACAGCTCAGTGTTTATATAATCACTCATCCTCCTCAGGTCTTGCCCAAGAAGGTTGATGTTGGACATTAATGATCATTCTCAAAGAAATCTTATAGGAAGAAATTACAAGTTAGCTATGAAGCCTAAGACTTTTTATTAAAAATTATACATACAGAAACACAAACATATATACATATATACAAAATTGAAAGTCAAATAATGTCTAATTTGTTCTAATCACATTTAATAGGAGCACACTACTTTATAAAAAGACTTACACCCCTCTAATGACATTCAAAATATAGTGACACAGAATGATGCTAATGCTTATAATACATTAGTTTTTAAACCTAAAATGCAATAGTGAAAAAAGTTAAAAAGAAACTCTATACAAAAGGAAAACTATTAATAATTAGTCAATATTAATAGTTAATAATAAGGCTACTATTAATAATTAAAGCCAGGTACAAAAAATTAATACAATCGTAAGGTTAAGAAGTTCATCTCTATTGAAGTTAAACTGTAAAATCTCAGTCTTGAACAGTGAATTCTGATGTATACCCCTTTGATGACCACAAACCACTTAAAATGCACAAGCAGAATCTTTGATGGCAAAGAAAGAAAATCAGAGGGAACCCACTGTCATAGGAAGACTAAGTGCTTTAAGATCAGGAAGCCTGGAATCTGGTCTTAGTCCTGCCATGAACTCTTTATGATCTTTTTGGGCCTCAGCTTATACTTATAAACTGTATAAGCCACACAGCATTCAAGTTTGGTTAATAAAAGAGATTATCAGGAAACAGTGAAAAACTCACCTGGAACTTAAACAGGAGTGTCTTTTCCAGATCCTTGGTATTATTTCATATGATGACCATGTAGAAGGCAGGTTTCAGGATCCTGGACAACTATTATGACTCAGGATGTGGAAAAGAGTGAAAGGAGTTTATCTGATAGAGTAGGAAAAAAAAATCAAGGGATGAGAAAGAGTCTGGATGTCAAATCTTTGGGAAACTGGCCTCAACTACCTCAGATGAAGTTTGTCAATGCACTGTTTGGGCTCCCCTATCACTTTAGAGAGATGTCTATGAGAACCCATTTAGCATCTCTGGAAAGATCAGAAGCTTCATAAAGCAAGCCCCTTGAGGTTTAGTGCCCATTTGAGCCCTCTCTCTAGAGATTCCCATATTTTATAATCACTCACAGGTGAGTCTGACATGCACTGGTGTTAAAGAAGTTTTATAAATAGAGTACATGTCTTATCAAGTGTCTGGTACTTACTAGACCACTGAAAAAGAATGCTAAAACATGTACTGAATGAATTAATGTGTTTCAGATACTGCAATCTAGCACAAACATAGACAGACAAGTTACTCTGGGAATCAGGCAAACTTCCAAAGGCTATCATTACACCAAATATGTTTTTTTTTTTAATTTATTTATTTTAATTGGAGGATAGTTACTTTACAATATTGTGATGGCTTTTTCTATACATCGACATGAATCAGCCATGGGTGTACATGTCCCCCCACCCTGAACCCCCTCCCTCCTCCTTCCTCACCCCTTCCCTCTGGGTTGTCCGTCAGATAAGATAATCTGAGGTAACACCATGGGGAGAAGGATGGGTGGTTATACTACTATAAATAAATATGCTTTGTCTTAGGGTACAAGTCATTCCCCTTAACCAGTTAAAAACTAGGGCACCAAAAAGACAAGAATGTAAAACTTTGGAGTTTAGGAGTGGTTTCCCCAAAACTGAGAGTGAAGAAGAATTCAGGTGTTATCCAAAATGAAGCCTCAGACCTTCCTACCCATATCACTCCTTTAATTAGCATTTATTTAGACCATTACACTGGTGTATGAACTTTTAGGATTCTAGGATCTTACCTATCATCACTATGCTCTGTCCTTCACTATCTCTATAAGGAAGTTGAAATTCAGAAGAAAAGAATCACATAGAATTGAATCCAGTGATACAGTTATGGTAATGACTGACTTTATTTATACAATTAGCAGACTCTTCAAGAGATTGACCTGCTGATTCAGGAATCACCACTAGCTTCTCTTAAGCCGTAGCTTTATAGTCTATGCTATGCTATTTTGCCCATCATGAAAAGGCTGGCAGCTCACCAATCATCTGAGGGCAAGATCACACTCTGAAGTGACTTGAATAAATTATTTTTTGTAAATTAATATGCTCTTCCTATAGCCATGCTGTCATTAAAACACTGCTGCTGCTTAGTCTCTTCAGTTGTGTCTGACTCTGTGCAACCCTATGACTGCAGCCTGCCAGTCTCTGTCCATGGGATTTTCTTGGCAAGAGACCTAGAGTGGTTTGCTATGCCCTTCTCCAGTCATTAAAACACTAGGTCAAATCAAATAAATCCATCAAGCTGCTATAAAATATGCATGCAAAGAGAATGGATGTGATGTTGAGAATAATAAAATAGTCCATGCATGTTAACTCACTTCAGTGTGTCCACTCTTTGTGACCCTGTGGACTATAGCTCAGCAGGCTCCTCTATTCAAGGGATTCCAGGCAAGAATACTGGAGTGGGTTGTCATGCCCTCCTACAGGGGATCTTCCTGACCAAGGGATCAAACACACATCTCTTAAGTCTCCTGCATTGGCAGGTGGGTTCAATGCCACCTGGGATGCCCAAAATAGTCCATAAAAGTTATGAAATATATCAGCTTTTCTTTCAGGCATGGGAAACAAACCATATACATCCAACATATTATAAATACTGTAAGCACACATATATTATATAATGAGCACTTATTGATGTACTGAGAGAAACACAAAGTGATGAAGGTGTTTGCATCATAGAAGCATTTTCTATCAAGGAGGCATTGGCACATTGACTGAAACAATGCTTTAGCCTCTAGTCAAGGGCTTTTCCAAGGACAATCCCTCTGGTGAATAATTTTCATGGAGAACATGTATATCACTAGAAAGATGATTCACAAATAGGAAATACAGAAAGATACACTTACATCATGAAAGAAGCTTCTCATGTAGGTAGCTCTAAGATGTTCTAAATGGATTTTTTGCTTTCCTCTAAAACCATGTTTTTAATCTCAGATCATGGGGAAAGATGTACCCCCAACTTTGAGCCAAATAATGAATGAGTTGGGAGGTAAACTTCCTTCCCTCTTTCTTTCCTATCCTCTTGTCCTCTCTCCCTTCTTTCCTCCCCTCCTTAATTTCCTCCCCTTTAGCTTCATCCCAGATTGTTTTTTGGAAAGTGCATTAGATGCTCCTATTCACACTATCGGAGAAGGCAATGGCATCCCACTCCAGTACTCTTGCCTGGACAACCCCATGGACGGAGGAGCCTCGTAGGCTGCAGTCCATGGGGTCGCTAAGAGTCAGACATGACTGAGTGACTTCACTTTCACTTTTCACTTTCACGCATTGGAGAAGGAAATGGCAACCCACTCCAGTGTTCTTGCCTCGAGAATCCCAGGGACAAAGGAGCCTGGTGGGCTTCCGTCTATGGGGTCGCACAGAGTTGGACACGACTGACGCGACTTAGCAGCAGCAGCAGCATTCACACTATATTAGCAATGCCAGCATTCTTAGCGAGCACTTGCTTATGTAAGCAGAGTTGCAGATACAAATGAGCTACCACCCCTGCTATTAGAGAGTTCACCAACTATTATAAAAAATCACATGTAGGAATATAATAAAAATGCCAGTAAGAACAAACATGTCATTTAATAAAGAATATAAGCAAAGGAAAGAATGACTAATTTCAACTCTAAAGACTTCGAGAAAGTATACTCTACAAGACGGCATTTGAACTTTGACTGAGAGATAGAATTTTCTCCAGTAAGGAAATAGGAAAAAAAAAAAAAGCTAATAAATACCATGTTAAAGACCTGGAGAAGAGAAAGGCAGTGGTTGTACTCAGTCTTCTCTGTGAACCACTGTGGCATTGCTGGTGCTCACATGAGTTTCTGGAATGGAACTACCTCCTCCTCCTTCTAGCAAAAAGGATAGAAGCTAATCTAAACAGTGATGTGGAACCTTAGTCATAGAGTTTTATCAGGTTCATCACTTATTTACTCCCTTAGAAAGTGTCTTGAAAACTTTAAAAATCCATTTATTTCCTTTCTAATGCTTGTTAAACCAAGAGAATTAAACCAGAGAAATTAAAAAAAATAGCACCTAATCATTGTTCCCTCAGATATTATCAAGTCCATCCTGATAGGCTCATGCTTAATTTAGTATTTTTCTCCTCAGAGATGTCTTAGTCTCTCCTTTCTATCTTGCTATCTGCCATCTATCAGAACATCTTCAGCATTTAAGATGTCTCAATATATGTCAGAAATTCAAATGTAGAAAAGGATGTAAGTTTTCTTGCAAGGGTATCCTGAGTTCTAAATAATAAAGCCTATTTGTGGTGCTATCTGAATCTGGCTCATTCTGGATTTGCCAGGTCTAACTGCTAAATAGTCAGAAATTTTGTGAGCTTGTTAATATTATATTGGTAACTGCAAATTGATCAGAGTGGGAGTATTTATAGTATGGAAACTGGAAAAGGCTCCAAGCTTTTGAATCTTATTTTCAGAGAGTAATTTATTAAATTTTTACCATACCATACTGAACATTTTGCTTTTTAAGAGTCCCCAAATATTCCACATCAGTTAGCTTTCAGAGGATTATCTCCATATTCTATGATGAATGGAATGTTGATGTCCAAAGAAGTTCCTTGGTAAATGGATATGAACAGTGGTGCTAGTCAAAAGCCTACTATACTAGTCAAGACTATGCATGCTGCAGTGGAAAGAGTAGAAGCATTGAACTACAGCATCTAAGAATACTAGCTCTATTCCTAATTGTGTGCTTTATGGAAGTTTATTTATGTCTGTTTATCTGTCTCTGTACTGTGTCGTTCTCATCTGGAAAATAGGGATCTTAATATTTATGTAACAGAGATATAAAGATTAAATAGGATGATATGTGAAGGCACTCAGAATAATGTATAGAATAGAATGAAGTAAAAGTAAAACTGCCAGCCTCTCAGTCGTGTCCAACTCCTTGCGACCCCATGGACTGCAGCCAGCCAGATTCCTCTGTCCATGGAATTCTCCAGGCAAGAATACTGGAGTGGGATTCTATTTCCTTCTCCAGGGGATCTTTCTGAACCAGGGATTGAACTTGGGTCTCCTACATTGCAGGAAGATTCTTTACCATCTGAGCCACGAGGGAAGCCCATATAGAATAGAATAAGCACCTAATAAATAACTTTGGTAACAGACTAATGTAAGTTCAAATGTTAGTACTACTGCTTCCCAGCTTGTAAAATCTTGTTGCTGTTGTTGTTCAGTCATTCAGTACTCTCCGACTCTTTGTGACCTCATGGATTGCAGCACCCCAGGCTTCCCTGTCCATCATCAAATCCCAGAGCTTGCTCAAACTCATGTCCATTGAGTCAGTGATGCCATCCAACCAACTCATCTTCTGTCATCCCCTTCTCCTCCTGCCTTCAATCTTTCCCACCATCAGAGTCTTTTCCAATCAGTCAGTTCTTTGCATCAGGTGTCTAAAGTATTGGCCATCACTTTCTGGCATAAGGGTGGTATCATCTGCATATCTGAGCAATGATGTTGGCAATTGATCTCTTGTTCCTAAATCCAGCTTGTACATCTGGAAGTTCTTGGTTCACAGACTGTTGAAGCTTAGTTTGAAGGATTTGGAGGATTATCTTTGCTAGCGTATAAAATGAGTGCAGTTTTGTGGTAGTTTGAACATTCTTTCACAATGCCCTTCTTTGAGATTGAACTTAAAACTGACTTTTGCAGTCCTGTGGCTATTGCTGAGTTGTCCAAATTTGCTGGCATATTGAGTTCAGCACTTTATCAGCATCATCTTTTAGGATTTGAAATAGTTTAGCTGGAGTTTCATCACCTCCATGAGCTTTATTTGTAGTAATGCTTCCTAAGGTCCATTTGACTTCATACTTCAAGATTTCTGACTCTAGATGAGTGATCACACCATCGTGATTATCAGGGTTATTAAGACCTTTTTTGTACAGTTCTTCTGTATATTCTTTCCACCTCTTCTTAATATTTTCTGCTTCTGTCCTTTATTTTGACCATATTTTAATGAAATGTTCCCTTGGAATCTCTATTTTTCTTAAAGATATGTCTAGCGTTTCCTATTCTGTTGTTTTCCTCTATTCCCTTGCATTGTTCACATAAGAAGGCTTTTTCATCTCTTCTTGCTATTCTTTAGAACTCTGAATTTAGATGGGTATTTCTTTTGGAAGAGATCTTTGAAAGAAGGTGTTTTCTATCATAGTGAGTTCTCTTGGCAAAACTCTGTTGGCATTTGCGCTGCTTAATTTTGTAATCCAAGGCCAAACTTGCCTGTTACTCCAAGTATCTCTTGACTTCTTACTTTGCATTCCAACCTCCTATGATGAAAAGGACATCTTTGTGTGTGTGTGTGTGTGTGTGTGTGTGTGTGTGTGTGTGTGTATTCTAGAAGGTCTTGGTCTTCATAGAACCATTCAACTTCAGTTTCTTCTGTATTAATGGTTGGGACATAGGCTTGGATTACTGTGATATTGAATGGTTTGCCTTGACATCTAACCAAGATCATGCTGTCATTTTTGAGGTTGCATCCAAGTACTGTATTTCATACTCTTTTGCTGACTATGAGGGCTACTCCACTTATTCTAAGGGATTCTTACCTACATTAGTAAATATAATGCTCATTTGAATTAAATTTTCCAATTTACATCCATTTTAGTTCACTGATATCTTTGTGTCAATGATTCATTGGTGTTAATGTTCATTTTTGCCATCTCCTGTTTGACCACTTCAAATTTACCTGGTTTCACGAACCTAACATTCAAGCTTCCTATGCAATATCATTCTTCACAGCATCAGAGTTAATTTTCACCACCAGACACAGCCACCACTGGGCATTTTATCCATTTTGGCCTCATCATCTTCATTCTTTCTGGAGCTGTATCTTGTTAAAATTATCTAACTTCTCTGATCTTCTTCTTCTTCATATAGTAGCATTGATACTTCACAGCGTGTAGTGAGTTAGGTAGCAGGAACTCCAAATCATTCTGCTCTCAGTATTGCAGAGGCTAAAAGGCAAAAATTATACTTACCAGACATTCCTGTAGCTAGCATTCAGATGTGAATTATATTCTACTACTAAGATGCACCTGTGTAGGACTTGGAATGCAGATGCAAGGCAGGGCCAATTTTTCATTTCTTGGCTCATGTTGTTAAGTATGGTTGTGGAGACACTGGGCTTTTCTGAAGCAGAGTTCCAGTGTTCATGATTGGCTGTGGGGGGTTGGGGTGTTGAGAGGCAATTGTGCTGGATGCAGTGGACCTCTGATTCCATTCTTTCTGTCTGTGCAGCAGGAGCATCTCCCCTGGTGTTCACAATGTTGTTCCTGAAACCCCAGCCTATAGTCCTCCTCCAGCCCTTCTAGGGATGTTTCAAGTTGTGTTAAACAACTTCAAGTAACCAAGCAGTTGTTTGTGTTCTGCAACTGTACCATGACTAATAAACATGGTTTGGGAAAGAATTTACAGGAACATAGTACAGTGAGTCTAAAACATCTGTATTGTGTCTGGCCTGAAATACTTAGTAAATGTGAATCTCTTTTTTTTTTTTCTTTTCATATTCATCAACCCTCCTTTCTCTGTGGAAGAAAAAGACCCAGCTCACAATGGCTTGCAATTAGAATAATTTGTTTTATGGTTTTTCTGTGCACACTGTGAGAGAAAGGTATATTCATTCCTGAAAGCCAGAACACTTTTCTAAGTCTGTTTTCATATATGTAAATCCTCAAAGGATGTTAAACAATTTTACAGGGCTGTGGCTTTCATGGACAGAATAACACAGTAGCTGCTGAACTTGGAAGATAAGGCCATTCCTTGTATAAACTGAGAGAAGATGGAGTTGCTTGGAAAAGTTTTATTTGAACTCCAAGATTCAGTTTTGTGTTCATTTTATTAGTCCTAGTGGAGGTAGCATCGAACCCCAACATTTATTTACTAATTCCATTTTAAAACTGCCATCTTAGTACCCACTCTAAAAGCAATTATTTTCAAATATCCAAAAATCCCTTTTCGTTTCTGTGTTCTTTTACTCAAGTCATTTCCAAGTTATTTCCTAAGCAATAATACTTGTTTCAACAATCAAAATATCAGGAGGTGAACAGAGTTGATTAGAATAGCCTCTGATGGCATGCATCAAAAAAGTCAAATGAGACAGAGAGCTGGGTTCTTGAATATCACCTCATTATTAGCAAGGTGTATTACATTAACCTTGCTCCAAAAGTAAAATATGCTGAAAACATTGTCATTCAGCTCTTCCTTGCTTTGTTTATAGCACCTCAGGCAACTGTTCACTATTAGAGCTAAAAGTTGTAAGAGTATATTACAAACCAAAGGCCTGACAAATAAAATGTAGATGTGAGTTGAAATAACACTAAAACATGAAGTTTGGTGCTTCTATCAGTCCTACAGCCTATCTACTATACCTAAGGATACTGCATCTTCAACTGGATCACTCCCTTGTAGGCATGTCTCCACACTTACCCTTGGGCATCCTGTATGAGTCGGGTGAGCGACAGAATAAGGGGCGTCGTTTTAATCTGTGCCTGGATTTTAGACAGAGCCATGGTATTACTACAAAAGTATACATCTTACTATGAATAAACTTGATACTCACAACAGTAAATGCAATCGAACAACAAATATCTTTGATCCTAAAAGTCATTTAAGCTCTGTTCATAGTTCACTGTCCTTGTGAGACAACTTTATGTAATAGAGAAGAATGTTGAATGGATCTACATTCTACTGCTTACTTAACCACTCCCATTTATGGATCATAACCTTGTCATGGCTAAAGAGTTTATGTAACTCAATGAAACTATGACCATGCCATGCAGGGCTACCCAAGATAGATGGGCCATATTGAAGAGTTCTGACAAAATGTAGCCCACTGGAGGAATTGATGGCAAACCACTTCAGTATTCTTACCATGAAAAGCCCATGAACAGTATGAAAAGGCAAAAAGATACGACAGTGTAAGATGAGCTCCCCAGGTCAGAAAGTGTCCAATATGCTATTGGGAAAGAGTGGAGGGCAAATATGAATAGTTCCAGAAATAATGAAGCAGCTGGGCCAAAATGGAAATGATATACAGTTGTGGATATGTCTGGTGGTGAAAGTAAAGTCTGATACTATAAAGAATAATATTGCATAGGAACCTGGAATGTTAGGTCCATGAATCAAGGTAAAAAACATGGTCAAGCAGGAGATGGCAAGAGTGAACATCAATAAGTTAGAATCCAGTGAACTAAAATGGAAGAAAATGGATAAATTTTTAATAATTCAGATGACCATTATATCTACTATTGTGGCCAAGAATCCCTTAGCTTAAATGGAGTAGTCCTCATAGTAAACAGAAGAGTCCAAAATGCAGTATTTGGGTGCAATCTCAAAAACAACAGAATGATCTTGGTTAATTTCCAAAGCAAACCATTTAACATTACAGTAATCCAAGTATATGCTGTAACCACTGATGCCTAAGAAGTTGAAGTTGACCCTTTCTATGAAGACCTTCTAGAACTACACCAAAAAAAAAAAAAAAAAAAAAAAAAAAAAAGATGACCATTTCATCCTAGAGGATTGGAAGGTAAAAGTAGGAAGTCAAGAGATACCTGGAGAAACAGGCAAGTTTGGCCTTGGAATACAAAATGAAGTGGTGAGACAAAGGTTAACAGAGTTTTGTCAAGAGAACACACTGGTCATAGAAAATACCTTTTTCCAAAAACAGAAGAGACAACTCTACACATTAATGTCAACAAATGATAAATACAAAATCAGACTGATTATATGTTTTGCAGCCAAAAATGGAGAAGCTCTATATAGTCAGCAAAAACAAGAATGGGAGCTGACTGTAATTCAAATCATGAATTCCTTATTGCAAAATTCAGACTTAAAATGAAAAAAATAGGGAAAATTACCAGGCCATTCAAGTATGACCTAAATCAAATCCCTTATTTTATTATTTATTTATAATTTTTATTATTTATTTATTATTTATTTTATTATTTATTTATTATATGGAGATAATGACTAGATTCAAGGGATTAGATCTGGTAGACAGAGTGGATGAAAAACTATGTACAGAGGCTCATAAAACTGTACAGGAGGCCATGACCAAAATAATTCAAAATAAAAAGAAATGAAGGAAGGCAAAGTGGTTGTCTGAGGAGACTTTACAAATAGCTGAGAAAAGAATAGAAGTGAAAAGCAAAGGATAAAGGGAAAAATATACCCAAACTGAATGCAGAGTTCCAAAGAATAGCAAGGAGAGATGAGAAGGTCTTTCAGTGATCAATGCAAAGAAGTAAAGGAAAATAAAAGAATGAGAAAGACTACAGATCTCTTCAAGAAAACTGGAGATATCAAGGAAATATTTCATGCAAGGAAGGGCATAATAAAGGACAGAAATAGTAAGGACCTATCAGAGGCAGAAGAGATTAAGAAGAGATGACATGAATGCACAGAAGAACTATTCAAAAAACCTCTAAGTGACCAGGATAACCACGATGGTGTGGCCACTCCCCTAGAGTCAGACATCCTGGAGTGCAAAGTCAAGTGGGCCTTAGGAAGCATTACTACAAAGCAAGCTAGTAGTGGAGTGATGATGGAATTTCAGCTGACCTATTTCAAATCCTAAAGGGTGATGATGTTAAAGTGTTCTACTTAATATATCACCAAATTTGGAAAACTCAGCAGTGACCACAGGACTAGGACAGGTGTTTTCACTACAATTCCAAAGAATGGCAATGCCAAAGAATGTTCAAACTATTGTAGAATTATGCTCATTTCATACACCAGTAAAGTTATTCTCAAAGTCCCTCAAGCTGGGCTTCAGCAGTACATGAACCAAGAACTTCTAGATGTATAAGGTGGATTTAGAAAAGGCAGAGGAACCCAAGATAAAATTGCCAACACTCACTATGTCATGAAGAAAGGAAGGGATTTCCAGAGAACATCTACTTCTGCTAGATTGACTATATTAAAGTCTTTGACTATGTAGACCATAATCAACTATGGAAAATTCTGAAAGAGGTGAGAATACCAGAAAACCTTACTTATCTCCTGAGAAACCTGTATGAAGGTCAGGAAGCAACAGTAAGAAGCAGACATAGAACAAAAGACTGGTTCAAAATTGGGAAAGGAGTATGACAAAGCTGTATATTGTCACCATGCTTATTAAACTTATATTCAGAGAACCTCATGCAAAATGATGGGCTAGATGAATCACAAGGTGGAATCAAGTTTGCCAGGAAAAATATCAACAACCTCAGATATCCAGATGATACCACTCTAAAGGCAAAATAAAGAGGAGTTAAAGAACCTCTTGATGAGGGAGAAAGAGGGGAATGAAAAATGTGGCTTATAACTAAGCATTCAAAAAACAAAGATCATGACATCTAGCCCCATCAGCCCATGGAAAATAGACGGGGATAAAGTGAAGCAGTTTATAGATTTTAATTTCTTGGATTCTGAAACCTCTGTGGATGATTAATGCACCCATGAAATTAAAAGAGACTTGCACCTTGCAAGGAAAACTATGATAAACCTAGACAGCATATTAAAAAGTAGAGACATCACTTTTCCAACAAAAGTCTGTCTAGTCAAAGCTATAGTTTTCCCAGTAGTCATGTATGGATGTGTGAGTCGGACCATAATGAAAGCTGAGCACTGAAGAATTGATGTTCTCAAATTGTGGTGCTAGAAGTGAGTCTTGAGAGTCCCTTGGATGGCAAAGAGATCAAACTAGACAATCCTAAAGGAAATCAACCCTGAATATTCACTGGAAGGCCTGATGCTGAAGCTGAAACTCCAATACTTTGGCCACTTGATGCAAAAGCTGACTCACTGGAAAAGACCCTGATGCTGGGAAGATTGATGGAAGAAGGAGAAGGGGCAACAGAGGATGAAATGGTTAGATAGCATCACTGAGTCAATGGAATTGAATCTGAGAAAGCTTTACATTCAGGTATGACCTAAATCAAATCCCTTATGATTATACAGTGGAAGTGAGAAATAGATTTAAGGGCCTAGATCTGATAGATAGAGTGCCTGATGAACTATGGAATGAGTTTCGTGACATTGTACAGGAGACAGGGATCAAGACCATCCCCATGGAAAAGAAATGCAAAAAAGAAAATGGCTGTCTGGGGAGGCCTTACAAACAGCTGTGAGAAGAAACGAAGCGAAAAGCAAAGGAGAAAAGGAAAGATATAAGCATCTGAATGCAGAGTTCCAAAGAATAGCAAGAAGAGATAAGAAAGCCTTCCTCAGCGATCAATGCAAAGAAATAGAGGAAAACAACAGAATGGGAAAGACTAGAGATCTCTTCAAGAAAATTAGAGATACCAAGGGAACATTTCATGCAAAGATGGGCTCGATAAAGGACAGAAATGGTATGGACCTAACAGAAGCAGATGATATTAAGAAAAGGTGGCAAGAATACACAGAAGAACTGTACAAAAAAGATCTTCACGACCCAGATAATCACAATTATGTGATCACTCACCTAGAGCCAGACATCCTAGAATATGAAGTCAAGTGAGCCTTAGAAAGCATCACTATGAACAAAGCTAGTGGAGGTGATGGAATTCCAGCTGAGCTATTCCAAATCCTGAAAGATGATGCTGTGAAAGTGCTACACTCAATATGCCAGCAAATTTGGAAAACTCAGCAGTGGCCACAGGACTGGAAAAGGTCAGTTTTCATTCCAATACCAAAGAAAGGCAATGCCAAAGAATGCTCAAACTACCGCACAATTGCACTCATCTCACATGCTAGTAGAGTAATGCTCAAAATTCTCCAAGCCAGGCTTCAGCAATATGTGAACTGTGAACTTCCAGATGTTCAAGCTGGTTTTAGAAAAGGCAGAGGAACCAGAGATCAAATTGCCAACATCTGCTGGATCATGGAAAAATCAAGAGAGTTCCAGAAAAACATCTATTTCTGCTTTATTGACTATGCCAAAGCCTTTGACTGTGTGGATCACAATAAACTGTGGACAATTCTTCAAGAGATGGGAATACCAGACCACCTGACCTGCCTCTTGAGAAATCTGTATGCAGGTCAGGAAGCAACAGTTAGAACTGGACATGGAACAAGAGACTGGTTCCAAATAGGAAAAGGAGTACGTCAAGGCTGTATATTGTCACCCTGCTTATTTAAGTTAAATGCAGATTACATCATGAGAAACGCTGGACTGGAAGAAGCACAAGCTGGAGTCAAGATTGCCGGGAGAAATATCAATAACCTCAGATATGCAGATGACACCACCCTTGTGGCAGAAAGTGAAGAGGAACTAAAAAGCCTCTTGATGAAAGTGAATGTGGAGAGTGAAAAAGTTGGCTTACAGCTCAACATTCAGAAAACGAAGACCATGGCATCTGGTCCCATCACTTCATGGGAAATAGATGGGGAAACAGTTCAAACAGTGTCAGACTTTGTTTTTCTGGGCTCCAAAATCACTGCAGATGGTGACTGCAGCCATGAAATTAAAAGACACTTACTCCTTGAAAGGAAAGTTATGACCAACCTAGATAGCATATTCAAAAGCAGAGACATTACTTTGCCAACAAAGGTTCATCTAATCAAGGCTATGGTTTTTCCTGTGGTCATGTATGGATGTGAGAGTTGGACTGTGAAGAAGGCTGAGCACCGAAGAATTGATGCTTTTGAACTGTGGTGTTGGAGAAGACTCTTGAGAGTTCCTTGGACTGCAAGGAGATCCAACCAGTCCATTCTGAAGGAGATCAGCCTGGGATTTCTTTGGAAGGAATGATGCTAAAGCTGAAACTCCAGTACTTTGGCCACGTCATGCAAAGAGTTGACTCATTGGAAAAGACTCTGATGCTGGGAGGGATTGGGGGCAAGAGGAGAAGGGGATGGCAGAGGATGAGATGGCTGGATGGCATCACTGACTCGATGGACGTGAGTCTGAGTGAACTCTGGGAGTTGGTGATGGACAGGGAGGCCTGGCATGCTGTGGCTCATGGGGTCGCAAAGAGTCGGACATGACTGAGTGACTGATCTGATCTGGTCTGATGGGCCCAATAAATGTTTTTCAAATTTGTTCATTCACTGACAAACACTCTGCCTGAATGAGAATCTCATTCAGTTTTGAACTTCATGCCTTGAGGAATATTGTTTTTATACATATTCTTACTTGTAGCTCTGCATTTTTTTTTTTTCTTTCAGGATAGACCATTAGAATTGGAATCATTATGAACTCAAATATTACAAATAGTTGCACAAGTGCAACTTCTAAATGATCTCCACTCTCCTTTCCCTCTATTCATCTTCCTTACTTCTGCCAATACTATCTTTCTAACACATCGATTTTACCCCTTCCCTCTTCCATTTGAATAAACTTATGGTGGGATCCCTGTATAAGATCATGCATGTTCAAGAGCACATCTTTACTTATCCCAATATCCCAATATTATTAAAATGAACAAAGGGGTATAAAGCAAAGAATTAAATCCATTAAAACCCTGGAATATTGTAATGAACAGAAATCTTGAGGAATTTCTGAATAATAAAAAACAAATAAGATAGGTTCAGCAGGAAGTAAAGACTAGAGAACAGGGAGGCCTAAAGGAGACTAAAGAAAATGTCCCTGCATAGAGGAGAGCCAATTGTTTCCAGCACAGTCCTGGAGGAATTCCACATGGACATCAAGTATGACCAGCAGCAATGGAATACAGTGAATCTCCCAAACTTCATATTAGAGAGATTAATTATTTTAAAAAAGAAAGGCAGTGAAACATGTACAGGAATGAAATTCACTGAGGTTGGCACTCCTTGAGTAATGGGCACTAACTATGTTGTTTATATTTTGTATTCTGATACTTTGATATCTGGGCCCTTGTTGATCTTCCAAGCTTAATCAGTTCTTAGGTAGTAAACAACTTGCCTGTGAGTGTGCTTTTCATATGCAACTCAACTACTCCAGAGTTTATATCTCTACTACCTCTCTTATTAGACTCTCACAATCAGGGTCACTATCCATCTGCTCTAATCACCCATGGCCAGATAGCAGACAACTAAGAATAACCCTTATGCCCAAGAGCCTACTGATTTTATTCAAACTAGCCCAACTTCAGTCTTATCCTGACTCCCTAGTTTTTTCCTGGAAACCATAATAAGGGCTTATGCCCACAATTCCCTCCTTCCTATTGGCCTCCTTGTCAACTACAAATTGGCGTTTACTGTGGCAGCTTGCTATCTACCTCTACAAGGATTAAATCATTTGCTGTTGCAGTTGCTGATTTTCAATGTCCCCCTCCCCTTGCCCCTACCCCACAGAAAGGAGTTTAGGGTGGAGAAGAAATGAGACGCTCTGTGCTCAGGGAGAAACTTGCAGAACAGGTCTTAAGATAGTTAGATATTATCAGAAACTGATTTTATGAGCCCAATTCTTATATTTCCTCATATCTAGTAAAGCACTAAAATCCTCCATGGTGCCGACTATGCCTCACGACTAGTAAAAGCTTCACAAGACTTGCAGAAGCCTTCTTTAAAATATGTGCTTGATTGCATGTATTCCCTCTTTACCTAAATCACATATACTGGCATTCCCTCCTGCCTCTTTGGATCAATTTCTCAGAGGTATCTGAGGTGCTGTCTCCCAGACTGAAGTCTTCCATTTGCCCCAATAAAACTTAACTCAAAACTCATAACTTATGTGTTTTCTAAGTTCCTGATAGACCTTGGTGCTCCCCAATGTGGCTCCCTATTATGTGGCATGCCCACTTCCCTTGAGAACTGTGATTAACAAATTATCTTTTTAATGGCATTTGACTTCTGATCAGTTGGTTTTATTGTAATTTTCTATTAATATATCATATTTTAGGTCAAAAAAACTTTCTTACTGTGGTACTCCTGGTTATCTGAAATTGACTGCCACATTTCTGCAGAAAATTGGACTGTCAAACTCCTGTAGAAAGCCCTTCTTGACATATCCAGTAGGTTTAGGTAATAAAAAATAAATAAGTAGGTAAAATACCTATGTAGAAGCAAGATTTTTTAAAAGATAGAGGTAAAAACGTATCAAATGATAAGACAGCAACAATTAACCCTGCGACATTGGTGAATGGATGAAGAGAGAAACTAAAAGAGAAAGCATAGTACACAGTACATAGTACATAGACCCACCTACATAGAGGAACTTAGTCGCATTTCAAATTAGTGGTGATGAATAATTCATTCAATAAACTAAGTAACTGGAAAATGTTAGGCAGATTACTTCACCATGAAATAGACTAATTCTGAGATGTAAAAAAAAAAAAAAAAAAAAAAGACTAAATTAATAGAATAATGCTCTTATAATCTTATGCTAAAGAAGGTTTTCCAAGCCAGGATGAAACCAGAAACCACAAAGGAAAAGAATTACTGATTCTGTATCTTGAAAGTGGAAGTTTCTGTATGCCAGCAAAGGTTACTAAAAATATATATTTTTAAAAGTTGATGAAATAGAAAAAAAATGCAACATCTAAAACAGAAAAATGGTTAATATTCATAATGTATAACAAACTGATAAACAATCAATATGAGAGGCTTTAGAAAAATAGAGCAAGGTATAAGAATAGACAAGTCACTGAAAATACAAAAAGCAAATAAACATGAAAAGGTGAACCTCACTAGCAATCAAGAAAAGGCAAATTCAGTCAACAATGGGAGCATTTTTTACATACCAGATTAGCCAAAATTTTTAAAACTGGTAATATCCAGGCTGGCAAGGGTAAAGGCCAAAAGGAACCTCTTACACAGTTCTGATAAACAGATCAGGGAAGAACAATTCAGCAGAATCCATCACAATTACAAGTTTGTGACTTCTTGGCTCTGTTGGGATGCTTGCTCAAATGCAAAATGTTAGAAGAAATATTTTTGTATTAATAAAGCAGATGTATTCTAAAGGTTCATTAATAGGAACATGTTGAACACTGTGGAATACTTTCACAGTTGCTGAAAAGGAAGAATAGACATACATGGTCTGACTTTAAAAAAGGTACCTATCTTATGCTTTCGGCTAAAAGGAAAAGAAAAAACAGAATGAAAGAAAGTTGCAAAATAAAATGACACATACAGTATTAACTATGTTATAAATGTGCATATATTTTATATATGTAAATATATTTCTATATGAATAAAGATGTCTGTATTTTATTTATACAAACATAAAAATATAAATAAATGAATAAAAAGCTTTTATAAATTCATAGTATTATATCATCATACCTCTATTTTCCCCAGCTGATCATTAAAAAAAAAAAAAAAAGAAACATTCCCCAGGTCATATATCTTAGTGCAAGGAAATCCACGATCTCTCTCACTTTTGGTTGCCCATCCCCCAAGTTGTCCTAAAACCTTAGAGCCTCATGAATGCCAAATATGAATTGTGCATGTATGTATTGTGTGATCTGTGTGTGTGTGTGTAAATAGGTGTTGGGAGACGATATCAATCTAGCTTCCAGCTTCAAATGATACAACTAAACGTGGCTAACTTTCATAAGACATGACTGTTAAGACTGACTTTTCACAGTTAGGTTTATGATGGTGATACATGTCTATAATGATGTCCCTGAACTAGATATCTATACTTGGTACTTAATGAAGGATATTCCCCATCCCTTTCTAACTCAGATCTGCTAAGACTGTGGTTATCCATGGGAAACAGCAGAGTCAAGACTGGAATCGACTAGCTCAGACATCCAGCGTTGCCACCTTCTTCCATTTCTAGGTAATCTGCAAAGTGGTTCCAGCAAAATTTCCTTTAAAAACGTCAGATATCATTATTTATTCTCCTTTCATGGAACAAAATATTAGTTTGGCACTTCTCTTAGAGGAGAGTTGTACTCCCTACAAGTGTAATTCTTCTCAGGCCATCTTATAACAGTTAAGGTACTGGGAACACTTCATTGATGGGACAGATTTTATGTGCATACTACAGATCTGGAAGGATTCACATTAAACTATTATGGGAAGGTGAGGAATGGAAGTTTAAAAAAGTACTGTCATTTTTATGACATGGCTTTTTGGAATAACTAAAATTTGATTTGATTTTGTTTGGGGAAGATAAATGAACTTGTATATATATATATATATATATACACACACATATATATATATGTGTGTATATATATATATGAACACGAAGGGGTGGTTACAAGATGGTAGAGGAATAGGATGGGGAGGCCACTTTCTCCCCTACAAATACATCAAAAGATCATCAGCATGAGGACCAACTTACACAAAACAAATTCTGAACCTAGCAGAGGACCCTAGATACCCAGAGGTAGACCAATCTCTTCAAAATGAGGTAAGACAAAAGATGAAGATGAAAAGAGATACAAAGGATTAAGGGATTAAAACCTGCCCTGGAGAGGAAGTCATGAAGGAAAACTTTCCATACAGTGCTCCAAAATCCCTCCAGATGGTGACCGCATCCATGAAATTAAAAGATGCTTACTCCTTGGAAGGAAAGTTATGACCAACCTAGAGAGCATATTAAAAAGAAGAAACATTACTTTGCCAACAAAGGTCTGTCTAGCCAAGGCTATAATTTTTTCAGTGTCATGTGTGGATGTGAGAGTTGTACTATAAAGAAAGCTGAGCACTGAAGAACTGATGTTTTTGAACTGTGGTGTTGAAGACTTTTGAGAGTTCCTTGGACTGCAAGGAGATCCAACCAGTCATCCTAAAGGAGATCACTTCTGAGTGTTGATTGGAAGGACTGATGTTGAAGCTGAAACTACAATACTTTGGCCACCTGATGCGAAGAGCTGACTCATTGGAAAAGACCCTGATGCTGGGAAAGACTGAAGGTGGGAGGAGAAGGGGACAACAGAGGATGAAATGGTTGGATGGCATCACCGACTCAACGGACATGAGTTTGGGTAGAACAGAATTGAATTGAACTAAGGAAACGTTCTCACAGGCAGGGTCAGTGGGGAACTTTGGAATCTCTGAGGGCAGCATAACTGAAAAAAAAAAAAAATCACCACAGAATTTGCACTGAAAAATTACCAATCAAAAAGTGGCTGACATGCTTGCATTCACCCACAGCAAGTGGGGACTGGGTGTGGAGGCATGAACTTCACAGTCGGTCCTAAGGGAAAGGACAAGAGTTGAATGCCCTGAGGACACTCTGAGGAGACTAATGTGACCCAAATAGCAACTCAACAGCAACCCAAACTGAGGGAATGCCAGAAAGACAAAGGAAAACAAAAGGCCTTTCCCATGGGAAGGCTCTAATGCCACAATGTGACCCCTGGCACACTCACAGAACAAAGGATTTCTCCCTAGTGAATATCAAAGAACAAGCCAGCTGCCATTTACAGCCCTCTCTGGAGGCAGAGAGGGAGGTGTGTGACAATCAGAAGAGGAAGGCAAGGAGCAACTGCAATCTCAGCCCCAGAGGCTTCATCTCCCACTAAGCTGCGAGCAGGTTGCCAGTCACTAACCACCCTTCCTGGGATGCTGGATGGTTCATATCTGCTAGAATGTCATAGCCTGAGACCAGCTGCCATGGGGAGATACACAGCCCACCTGAAATCATGCTTTCGGTGTGCACCCAGGGACCTGAGCAGTTTGGGCCTGGGAAGGGCATTAGACACGTGGCCCACATGGGACTGTGCCCTCATGAAGCACACAGAAGCTCGAATGGCATAGGCCTGGGAAGTGCACACTGCCTTGGACCACAAAAATCCCCATGTTGTCCATCCACTGCAAGCGCTCCCCACACATCTTAGTTCAGTCAGGTCGCTCATTCCTGTCTGACTCTTTGTGACCCCGTGGACTGCAGCATACAAGGCTTCCCTGTCCATCACCAACTCATAGAGTTTGCTCAAACTCATATCCATTGAGTCAGTGATGCCATCCAACCATGTCATATTCTTTCGTCCCCTTCTCCTGCCTTCAATCTTTCCCAACATCAGGGTCTTTTACAGTGAGTCAGTTCTTTGCATCAGGTGGCCACAGTATTGGAGTTTCAGCTTCAGCATCAATCCTTCCAATGAATATTCAGGGTTGATTTCCTTTAGGATTGACTGGCTTGATTTCCTTACTGTCCAAAGGACTCTCAAGAGTCTTCTCCAACACCACAGTTAAAAAACATGTTTCTGAGTGCTCAGCCTTCCTTAGGGCCCAACTCTCACATCCATGCAAGACTACTGGAAAAACCATAGTTTTGACTATATGGACCTCTGTCGGTAAAGTAATGTCTCTGCTTTTTTTTTTTTTTTTTTTTAATTTAATTAATTTTAATTGGAGGCTAATTACTTTACAATATTGTAGTGGTTTTGGCCATACATTGACATGAATCGGCCATGGGTGTACATGTGTTCCCTATCCTGAACCCCCCTCCCACATCCTTCCCCATCCCATCCCTCAGGATAATCCCACTGCAGCAGCCCCGAGCACCCTGTCTCATGCATGCTGTCTAGGTCTGTTATAGCTTTTCTTCAAAGGAGCAAGTGCCACATATCTCAACAGAGTTTGTTTGCAGTGTCCCTCCCTCTCCACAGCACAACTGAGCAAGTGAGCCTGAATAAGCAGGAACTTTCACTCCCTCATGCCAGGACAGAGATTAGAAACTTAAGAGACTGAAGCAGAGGCAGCCAACTTGAGCAAAGAAAAGAAAGGGATCAATCCAGAAGTGGCAGTAGTAGCATATTAAAATCCTGCAGTTAAGCTGAGACTGTACATTTGAGGGGCAACTATAGACATTGAGAACAAGTACGAGCCAGAACAAGACATTATCTGATTTTGAAATGAGCGCCACGCTGCCCTTAAAAGCTCCAGAGAAATTCTTAGATATATTTCTCTATATTATTATTTGTAATTTTAAATAATTTTAGTTCTTTAATGTCTTTTAATCCTTCATTCTTTTTGTTCTCATTTTTTAAAAACTTTCTTCCCTGTCCTCTTTTTCCCTTTTCTCTCATCCCTTCCTAATAAGGTTCTTTATTTTTTATTTTGTTTTCTTATATATTGTACTTTTGAGAGTCTAATTTTTATTCTAGGTTTTTGATCTTTTGCTATTAATTTTGTAGTTTAAGAGTTTAATTTTTAATATCCATTTTCACTTAGGGCTATGCTTACTGGCTTGATTACTGTCTTCCCTTTGACTCTCCCTTTTCTCCTCCTGGTCACCTCTATCTCCTCCCTCTCTCTTCTCTTCTCTATATAACTGTGAATCTCTTTGGGTGTTCCTGGCTATGGACAGTTGTTCCACCATTAACCTAGGGGTTTTGTCTTCTTTGCTATGTGGACAGAGAAGTCTTGCTGCTACTGTAAGTGGTTGGGGCCAAAGTTGAGAGACAGGAGGCTCATTTTCAGAACTTTGAATCATTATAGAACTCCTGACACCAAGGAATATTAATAGATGAGAGCCCACCTCAAAATTTCCATACCTGCACTGAGATCAAGCTCCAACCAAAAGTCAGAAATCACAATCAAAAAGTGGATAGACATTTCTCCAAAGAAGACATACAAATGGCTAATAAACACATGAAAAGATGCTCTACATCACTCATCATTAGAGAAATGCAAATCAAAACCATACTGAGTTATGATCTCATGCCAGTCAGAATGGCCATCATCAAAAAGTCTACAAACAATAAATGCTACAGAGGGTGTGGAGAAAAGCCAAACCTCTTACACTGTTGGTGGGAATGCAAAATGGTTTAGCCACTATGGAGAACAGTGTGGAGATTCCTTTAAAAACTGGGAATAGAACTGCCATCAGTTCAGTCATTCAGTCGTGTCCGACTCTTTGCGACCCCATGGATCACAGCACGCCAGGCCTCCCTGTCCATCACCAAATCCCAGAGTTTACTCTAACTCACATCCATCGAGTCGGTGATGCAATCCAGCCATCTAATCCTCTGTCGTCCCCTTCTCCTCCTGCCCCCAATCCCTCCCAGCATCAGGGTCTTTTTCAATGAGTCAACTCTTCGCATGAGGTGGCCAAAGTATTGGAGTTTCAGCTTTAGCATAAGTCCTTCCAATGAACACCCAGGACCGATCTCCTTCAGGATGGTCTGGTTGGATCTCCATGCAGTCCAAGGGACTCTCAAGAGTCTTCTCCAACACCACAGTTCAAAAGTATCAATTCTTTGGCGCTTAGCTTTCTTCACAGTTCAACTCTCACATCCATATGTGACCACAGGAAAAACCATAGCCTTAACTAGACGAACCTTTGTTGACAAAGTAATGTCTCTGCTTTTGAATATGCTATCTAGGTTGGTCATAACCTTCCTTCCAAGGAGTAAGCGTCTTTTAATTTCATGGCTGCAATCACCATCTGCAGTGAGTTTGGAGCCCAAAAAAATAAAGTCTGACACTGTTTCCACTGTTTCCCCACCTATTTCTCATGAAGTGATGGGACCAGATGTCATGATCTTAGTTTTCTGAATGTTGAGTTTTAAGGCAACTTTTTCACTCTCCTCTTTCACTTTCATCGAGAGGCTTTTTAGTTCCTCTTCACTTTCTGCCATAAGGGTGGTGTCATCTGCATATCTGAGGTTATTGATATTTCTCTCGGCAATCTTGACTCCAGCTTGTGCTTCTTCCAGCCCAGCGTTTCTCATGATGTACTCTGCATATAAGTTAAATAAGCAGGGTGACAATATACAGCCATGACGTACTCCTTTTCCTATTTGGAACCAGTCTGTTGCTCCATGTCCAGTTCTAACTGTTGCTTCCTGACCTGCATACAAATTTCTCAAGAGGCAAATACTGTATATTAATGCATATACATATGGAATTTAGAAAGACATTAATGATGATCGCATATGCAAAGCAGCAAAAGAGACACAGAGGTAATGAACACACATTTGGAGTCTGTGGGAGAAGATGAGGGTGGGATGATTTGAGAGAATAGCATTGAAATATGTATATTATCATATGTAAAATAGATGACCAGTGCAAGTTTGATGCATGAAGCAGAGCACCCAAAACTGGTACTCCAGGACAACCCAGAGCAATGGGGTGGGGAAGGAGGAGGGAGAGGGGTTTCAGGATGGAGGTGACATGTGTATATCCATGGCTGATTCATGTCTATGTATGGCAAAAACTGTCACAGTATTGTAAAGTAATTATTCTACAATTAAATTAAACTATTTTTTCTTCAAAGTCACTAAGCTCCAGTGCAAGACACACCACACTAATCCTCCAGCAAAATAGGAACACAACCTTGAACATTAAAGACAGAATGCCCAAAGCCATACCAAACCCAAAGACACTGCAAAATGCATTACCAGACACTGCACTGCTCTCCAGAGAGATGAGATCCAGCTCCATCCATCAGAACACAGATACAAGTTCCCCCAACCAGAAAACCTTTAAAAGACACTGCTCCAACTCCACCCACAGGAAGCAGATTCCAAAGTTTAGAGGAATTATGATCCTCCAGCCTCCAGAAAGGAGACCCCAAACACAGCTAATTAAACAAAATGAAAAGGCAAAGAAATAGCCAAAAGGTGAAGGAACATGATAAAAATCCACCAAACCAAAGAAAAGAGGAGGAGATAGGGAGTCTACCTGAAAAATAATTCAGAATAATGACAGTAAATATGATCAAAAATCTTGAAAACAAAATGGAGATATAGATAAATAGACTAGAGACATGTATTGAGAAGATGCAAGAAATGTTTAAGAAGGACCTAGAAGAAATAAATAATAGTCAATAAATAATTAATAATGCAATAACTGAGATTAAAAACACTGGAGGGAGCCAACAGCAGAGTAACTGAAGCAGAGAAAGGATAACTGAGCTGGAAGATAGAATGTTGGAAATAAATGAAGCAAAGCAGAAAAAAAAAAAAAAAAGAATGAAAAGAAATGAGGATAGCCTCAAAGACCTCTGGAACAATGTTAAACACCTCCACATTCGAATCCAAGAAGACAAAAGAAAAGGGCATGAGAAAATATTTGAGGAGATAATAGCAAAAAAATGTCCTTAAAGTGGGAAAGGAAACAGCCAACCAAGTCCAAGAAGCCCAGAGAGTCCCATACAGGATAAACCCAAGGAGAAACATGTCAAGACACATATAAATCAAACAAACAAAAACTAAACATGAAGAACAAATATTAAATGCAGCAAGGGAAAAGCAACAAATTCCATACAACGGAATTCCCATAAGGATAACAGCTGATTTTTCAACAGAAACTCTGCAGGCCAGAAGGGCATGGCAAAGTATCCTTAAGGTGCTGAAAAGGAGAAAGCTACAGTCAAGATTACTCTATCCCTCGAGAATCTCATTCCGATTGTAAGCAGAAATCAAAAGTTTCACAGACAAGCAAAAGCTAAGAAAATTCAGCACCACCAAACCAGCTCTTCAACAAATGCTAAAGGCTCTTCTCTAGATAGGAAACATGGTAAAGGTTTATAAAAATGAACCCAAAACAATAAAGTAAATGGTAACAGGATCATAGGGCTTCCCTAGTGGCTCAGTTGGTAAAGAATCTGCATTCAATTTGGGAGACCTGGGTTTGGCCCCTGGGTTTGAAAGATCCCCTGGAGAAGGGAACAGGTACCCACTCCAGTATTCTGGCCTGGAGAATTCCATGGACTATATAGTCCACAATGTCACAGTGTCGGACACGACTTAGTGACATTCACAAATGGGTTAAATGCTCCAACCAAGACAAAGACTGCCCGAGTGCATACAAAAACAAAATCCCTATATATGTTGTCTAAAAGAGAGCCACCTCAAACCTAGGGAGACATACAGACTGAAAGTGAGGGGCTGGAAAAAGATATTTCAAGCAAATGGAGACAAAAAGAAAGAGGGAGTAGCAATACTCATATCAGGCAAAATAGACTTTAAAATAAAGATTGTTATAAGAGACAAAAAAGAACACTACATAATGATCAAGGGATCAATCCAAGAAAGAGATGTAGCAATTATAAATATATATGCACCAAACATAAGAGCGCCTAAATACATAAGGCAAATTCTAACAGCTATTAAAGGGGAAATTAATAGTAACCCAATAACAGTGGTGGACTTTAATACCCCACTCACATCAATGGACAGATCACCCAGAGAGAAAATTAACAACAAAACACAAGCTTTAAATGATACATTGGATCAGTTAGACCTAATTGATATCTACAGAGCATATTACCCAAAACAATGGGTTTCACCTTTTCCTCAAGTGCAAATGGAACATTATCCAGGATAGATCACATCCTGAGCCACAAATCTAGTCTCAGAGCATTAAAAAAATTAAATCAGTTCAGCATTTTTTCTGATCACAATGCTGTAAGATTAGATATCAACTACCGGGAAAAAAAAAAAAAATATATATATATATATATATATATATATATATATATATATATATAAACAAATATATGAAGGTTAAACAACACACTTCTAAATAACCAACAGAGCACTGAGGAAATAAAAAAAATAATAATCAAAATATGCACAGAAATAAATGATAATGAAAACATGAGAGCCCAAAACCTGGGGGGATCAATAAAAGCAGTGCTAAGAGGGAACTTCAGAGCAATACAAGCCTACTTCAAAAATCAAGAAAAACATGAAATAAAAACCTGGCCTTACACCTAAATCAACTAGAAAAAGAAGAACAAAAAACACTCCATAGTTAGTAAAAAGAAAGAAATCCTAAAGACCAGAGCAGAAATAAATGAAAAAGATGAAGGAAACTATAGCAAAGATTAATGAAACTAAAAAATAGTTCTTTGAGAATTAAACAAAATTGACAATTAGTAGACTCATTAAGGAAAAAAAGAAGATGCAAATCAATAAAATTATAAATGAAAAAGGGGAATTATATAAGACAATGCAGAATACAAAGGATCATAAGAGACTATTATGAGCAACTCTATGCCAATAAAATGGGCAACCTTGAAGAAATGGATGAATTCTTAGAAAAGTATAACCTTCAAAAATTGAACCAGTAAGAAATAGACAATATGAATAGACCAATCACAAACACAGAAATTGAAACTGTAATCAAAAACCTTCCAATTAAAAAAAAAAAAAATGCTCATGTCCAGATTGCTTCACAGGCGAATTCTACCAAAAATTTAAAGAAGAGTTAAAATCTATCCTGTTCAAACTCTTCTAGAAAATTGCAGAGGAGAGAAAACTCCAAAACTCATTTTATGAGTCTAGCATTAATTGGATACCAAAATGGGATGAAGATACCACAAAAAGAAAATTAGAGGCCAATACAAAAAAGATCTTCATGACACAGATAATCACGATGGTGTGATCACTGACCTAGAGCCAGACATTCTGGAATGTGAAGTCAAGTGGGCCATAGAAAGCACCACTATGAACAAAGCTAGCAGAGGTGATGGAATTAAAGTTGAGCTATTCTAAATCCTGAAAGATGATGCTGTGAAAGTGCTGCACTCAATATGCCAGCAAATTTGGAAAACTCAGCAGTGGTCACAGGACTGGAAAAGGTCAGTTTTCATTCCAATACCAAAGAAAGGCAATGCCAAAGAATGCTCAAACTACCGCACAATTGCACTCATCTCATACACTAGTAAAGTAATGCCCAAAATTCTCCAAGCCAGGCTTCAGCAATATGTGAGCCGGGAACTTCCAGATGTTCAAGCTGGTTTTAGAAAAGGCAGAGGAACCAGAGATCAAATTGCCAACATCCACTAGATCATGGAAAAAGCAAGAGAGTTCCAGAAAAGCATCTATTTCTGCTTTATTGACTATGCCAAAGCCTTTGACTGTGTGGATCACAATAATCTGTGGAAAATTCTGAAAGAGATGGGAATGCCAGGCCACCTGACCTGCCTCTTGAGAAATCTATATGCAGGTCAGGAAGCAACAGTTAGAACTGGACATGGAACAACAGACTGGTTCCAAATAGGAAAAGAAGTTCGTCAAGGCTGTATATTGTCACCCTGTTTATTTAACTTATATGCAGAGTACATCATGAGAAACGCTGGACTGGAAGAAACATAAGCTGGAATCAGGATTGCCGGGAGAAATATCAATTACCTCAGATATGCAGATGACACCACCCTTATGGCAGAAAGTGAAGAGGAACTAAAAAGCCTCTTGATGAAAGTGAAAGTGGAGAGTGAAAAAGTTGGCTTACAGCTCAACATTCAGAAAACAAAGATCATGGCATCTGGTCCCATCACTTCACGGGAAATAGGTGGGGAAACAGTGCAAACAGTGACAGACTTTATTTTTCTGGGCTCCAAAATCACTGCTGATGGTGACTGCAGCCATGAAATTAAAAGACGCTTACTCCTTGGAAGGAAAGTTATGACCAACCTAGATAGCATATTCAAAAGCAGAGACATTACTTTGCCAACAAAGGTTCATCTAGTCAAGGCTATGGTTTTTCCTGTGGTCATGTATGGATGTGATAGTTGGACTGTGAAGAAGGCTGAGCGCTGAAGAATTGATACTTTTGAACTGTGGTGTTGGAGAAGACTCTTGAGAGTTCCTTGGACTGCAAGGAGATCCAACCAGTCCATTCTGAAGGAGATCAGCCCTGGGATTTCTTTGGAAGGAATGATTCTAAAGCTGAAACTCCAGGACTTTGGCCACTCTTCATGTGAAGGGTTGACTCATTGGAAAAGACTCTGATGCTGGGAGGGATTGGGGGCAAGAGGAGAAGGGGATGACAGAGGATGAGATGGCTGGATGGCATCACTGACTCGATGGACGTGAGTCTGAGTGAACTCTGGGCGTTGGTGATGGACAGGGAGGCCTGGCGTGCTGGGATTCATGGGGTCGCAAAGAGTCGGACACGACTAAGTGACTGATCTGATCTGATCACTGAAGAACATAGTGATATTGAGCAAAAATCGTCAACAATATTCTAGTAAACAGAATTCAGCATAAAAGGATAATACATCATGATCAAGTGGACTTTATCCCAGGGATGCAAGGATTCTTCAATATATGCAAATCAATCAATTAACAAATATTAACAACAATTAGCAACATATTAACAAATTGAAAGACAAAAAAACATATGATCACCTCAATAGATGCAGAGAAAGCTTTCCACAGAATTCAACACTCATTTATGATAAAAATTCTCCGGAAAATCAGCATAGAAGGAACATGCTGCTGCTGCTGCTAAGTCGCTACAGTCGTGTCCGACTCTGTGCGACCCCATAGACTGCAATCCACCAGGCTCCCCCATCCCTGGGATTCTCCAGGCAAGAGTACTGGAGTGGAGTGTCATTGCCTTCTCTGTAGAAAGAACGTACTTCAAACAATAAAGGCCATACAAGACAACCCCACAGCAAACATTATTCTCAATAGTGAAAATCTGATGCTCAACATCACTCATTATCAGAGAAACACAAATCAAAACCACAATGAGGTATCATTTCATGCCAGTCAGAATGGCTGCTATCCAAAAGTCTGCAAGCAATAAATGCTGGAGACGATGTGGAGAAAAGGGAACCCTCTTACACTGTTGGTGGGAATGCAAACTAGAACCAGCCACTATGGAGAACAGTGTGGAGACTCCTTAATAAACTGGAAATAGAACTGCCATATGACCCAGCAATCCCACTGCTGGGCATACACACTGAAGAAACCAGAATCCAAAGAGACATGTGTACCCCAATGTTCATCACAGCACTGTTTATAATAACCAGGACATGGAAGCAACCTAGATGTCCATCAGCAGATGAATGGATAAGAAAGCGGTGGAACATATATACAATGGAATATTACTCAGCTGTTAAAAAGAATGCATTTGAATCAGTTCTAATCAGGTGGATGAAACTGGAGCATATTATACAGAGTGAAGTAAGCCAGAAAGAAAAACACCAATACAGTATACTAATGCATATATATGGAATTTAGAAAGATGGTAATTATAAACCTATATGCGAGACAGCAAAAGAGATACAGATGTATAGAACAGTTTTTTGGACTCTGTGGGAGAGGGCAAGGGCAGGATGATATGGGAGAATGGCATTGAAATATGTCACATGTGAAATGAATTGCCATTCCAGGTTCAATGCATTATACAGGGTGCTTGGGACCGGTGCATTGGGATGACCCAGATGTATGGGATCGGGAAGCAGGTGGGAGGGGGGGTTCAGGATGAGGAACACATGTACACCCATGGTGGATTGATGTCAATGTATGGCAAAACCAATACAATATTGTAAAGTAAAAAAATTAATTAATAAAACTAGAAAGAAAAAAAAAAGAAAAAGAAAATCTGAAAGCATTTCCTTTAAGATCAGCAACAACACTGTATGCCCACTCTTGCCACTATTATTCAACATAGTTTTGGAAGCTTTAACCACAACAATCAGAGAAGAAAAATAAATAAAAGGAATCTAAAAAAATAAATAAAAGGAATCTAGATTGGATAAGAGGGAGTAAAATTCTCACTATTTGCAGGTGACATGATACTATATATAGAAAACCCTGAGGAAGCCGCCAGAAAATTACTAGAGCTAATCAATGAATATAGTTGTCACAGTGTATAAAATTAATACACAGAAATCCCTTGCATTCCTATACATTAACAATGGAAATTCAGAGAAAAATTAAGGAAAGTATTCCATTCATCATTGCAAGAGAAAGAATAAACTATTTAGGTGTAACCTTACCTAGAGAGACAAAAAACGTGTATGTAGACAACTATAAGAAACTGATGAAAGAAATGAAAAAAGATCCAAACAGATGGAGAGATACATATGTTCCTGAATTAGAAGAATCAATATTGTGAAAATGACTATACTGTCCAAAACTACCAATGGTATTTTTCACAGAACAGGGACAACAACAATATATATATATATATATATATTTATCATATATATATATATATATATATATATATGTGATATATACATATATATATCACAATTTGCATGGAAACACAAAAGACCCCCAAAACTCAAAGCAATCTTCAGGGAAAAAGAAAAAAAAAAAAAAACACGGAGCTGGAGGAATCAATCTACCTGACTTCAGACTATACTACTAAGCTGCAGGCATCAAGACAGCATAGTAGTAGCACAAAAACAGAAATATACCAATTGAACAAGATAGAAAGTGCAGAGATAAATCCACACACCTATGGGCATCTTATCTTTAATACAGGTGGAAATAATACACAATGCTTTTTCACAGCAAAGGAAACAATAAACAAGACTAAAACACAATCCTTAGAATGGCAGATAATAATTGCAAATGAAACTTACAAAGTATTAATATCCAAAATATATAAGTAGCTCATACTGCTCAATATCAGAAAAACAAACAGCCCAATCAAAAAATTGGCAGACCTAAACAGACATTTCTCCAAAGAAGATGTACAGATAGCCAAAAAAACATATGAAAAGATGCTCAACATCACTAATTATTAGGGAAATGCAAATCAAAACTATAATGAGATTAACACCTCACATCAATCAGTATGGCCATCATCAAAAAATCTACAAATGATAACTGCTGGAGGGGATGTGAAAGACAAGGAGTCCTCTTGAACTTTTGGTAGGAATGTAAATTTATACAGCCACTATGGAGAACAGCATAGAAGTTCTGTTTAAAAAAAAAAAAAAGGACTAAAACTACCATATGACTGAACAATTCCACTACTGGGCATTTAGCTGGAGAAAACCATAATTGAAAAAGGGAAATGCACCCCAATGTTCATAACAGCACTGTTTATAATAGCTAGGACATTCAAAAAACTAAGATCATGGCATCCGGTCCCATTACTCTATGGCAAATAGATGGGAAAGCAATGGAAAACAGTGACAGACTTCATTGTATTGGTCTCTAAAATCACTGCAGACGGTGACTGCAACCATGAAATTAAAAGATACTTGCTCCTTTCAAGAAAATCTATGACAAACCTAGGCAGCATATTAAAAAGCAAAGACATTTCTTTGCTGACAAAGGTCTGTATAGTCAATGCTATGGTTTTTCTAGTAGTCATGTTGGATGTGAGAGTTAGACTATAAAGAAGGCTGAGCTTCAAAGAATTGATGCTTTTGAAATGTGGTGTTGGAGAAGATTCTTGTGAGTCTCTTGGACTGTAAGAGATCAAATTAGCCCATCCTAAAGGAAATCAGTCCTGAATATTCCTTGGAAGGACTGATGCTAAAGCTGAAGCTCCAATATTTTGGCTACCTGATGCAAAGCGCCAACTCATTAGAAAAAACCCTGATGCTAGGAAGGATTGAAGGCAGGAGGAGAAGGGGACAACAGAGGACAAGACGATGGGGTGCCATCACTGATTCAATGGACATGAGTTTGAGCAAGCTCTGAGAGATAGTGAAGGACAGGGAAGCCTGATGTGCTGCAGTCCATGGGGTCGCAAAGAGTCAGACACGACTGAGCAACTGAACAACAGCAGCAAAGGACATGGAAGCAACGTAGTTGTCCATCCACAGATGAATAGATAAAGAAGATGTGATACATATATACAATGGAATATTACTAAGCCATAAAATGATCAAATTTGAGTCAGTTCTAGTCAGGTGGATGAATCAAGAATCTGTTATATAGAGTTAAGTAAGGCAGAAGCAGAAAAATATATATCACCTATTAATGTATATATATATATATATATATATATATATGTGTGTGTGTGTGTGTGTATATATATATATATATATATATATATATATAATCTAGAAAAAGTGGTATTGATGAACCTATTTGTAGGGAAGAAATTAGAAACACAGATATAAAGAATGGACTTGTGGACTCAGTGGGGGAAGAAGAGAGTGGAATGAATGGAGAAAGTAGCATTGGCATACATATACTACCATATGTAAAACAGGCAGCTTCTAAGAAAATGCTATATAACACACAGGAGCCCGGATTGCACTCTGTGATGACCTTGAGGGGTAGGCTAGGGGGAGAGGAGGGAAGCTCAAAAGAGAGGTTGTATATGTATAATTATGGCTGATTTGCACTGTTGTGCAGCAGAAACTGACACAATATTGTAAAGCAATTTTCCTCCAATAAAAACAAATAAAAAACAAAAAATTCTGAGTTAACCTGAAGCTGAGTTATACATTCAGTATAATATGACAATATTGAGAGTTTATAATAAAGGGAATAAATGAAAAAAGTAAGATAAAAAATTATCATTTGTAAGACAACTTCTTGAAAAAATTGGAGAGAAACATGATATATTAATAATATTAAAAGATGGCTGATACCCAAAGATGGAACTCTACTTTTTTCTTACTTGTTTTAATTTATTTTTGATTATCTTTTACAAACACTTGTTAATTTTACTATGAAAAACACAAAATTTTATTTAAAATAAGCCAAGACAATATTGTAAATTAATTAGCCTCCAATTAAAATTTAAAAAATAAAATAAGCAATATGGACATTCTTTTCTGGAAATGACTAGGCAATGTTTATTCTCAAAAGGTCTTTTAGGAGCAACAGGAAACATAGGTTAGGTTTTGTTCTTCATCAGGTAAAAAGTCATTTCCTAAAAGTTCATTCTTAGAGTCCCTACTTCATTATTCACAAAAAAAGGAACAGACTTCTCAGAAACAGAAAGATGCCTCTGGTGAATCAAAAAAATGAGGAATAAGTCATCTTTGGTATCCATAGTTATTTATTCATTCCTCAGTAACTGTATTTTCAACGTTTTTCACTTGTTCCTCACAAGAGTCTTAAGAGATTAGGATACTGAACATTATTAATGCCCATGAAAATAAGGGACAATGACAACAGTGACCTACAAATATCACACCATAAGCTAGTTAATATGTGACAATGGACTCTAATCTCAGCTCTTCATTCGGTGCTGTCTTCAATGACAATAGCTCTCTATGTAGAATTCTGATTACTCCTGGAAGGGAAGAAAAGCTTATCAGGCTATCAGCTACCTAAAATATTAATGGGTGGAGGTCCTGTATAATGCCTACTCTAAATCTGGTATATTGCAACTCTCAGCAATATCACATGAATACCAATTATATCACATTCTTTTATTCAGCTATTCATGCAAACTCATTCATTATATACCAAGTATTAATACTATGAAAGTCTTGGGGATTTGGTGGTAGTGGCCTTCAGGAAGCCTATGTGGAGAAACAGAGAATTAAATCTAGAAGTATAATACAGTGGGAAGAGTAGTGTAAAACAGACATAATGAGGTGTCATAGACTCTTAGAAGAGGGACATGTTGCTCCTCACTCATCCACTGTTCCTTCAACAAATAATCACCAAGTGCCTTCTTGTTGCTGTGCCTTGTGTTAGATTCTAGTGATACAGAGTAAAGAACACTTATCTTTATCTACAAGGATTATCATCTACTGGAGATGACAGAATGCATCAAACAGACTTAAAACAGACTTATACTAAAACAGAAATGCAATAAATGTGATAAAGCGTAGTTAATTAGTGTTGTAAAAAGCACATGATTTATACTTTTTATTCAAAGGAGAGTTTCTTTGCAGCACTCTAACAGAAATTGTGAAATTTCCTCAAAGGCTTGGACATTCAGAGGATAGTTTTCAGATGCTGATTGGAAGTAGTCTGATTTGTAATGTTTTTACCTTTATTAAAATAATTTGATAGATTCACTATTACTTATCATTCTGTGACTTTATTCTCTCCTTCCCCACCATTTAGTATAGTAGATGATTATCCTCTTGTCCTCAGTTTATGAATGGAGGATAAATTTGGATTGTTCCTCTTTTCTCAACAAGTCACAAATACACTCCTAAAGAGAAAATGGCAATTATATCCATATTATTCATTATTAAGCATTATACCTAACCTGAAGCATCTTCCCCTGAAGGAAACAGATGACACTGGGATATTTACATTAGAATAAATGAAAAACCAACTATACTCTCTTCTTTGACCATTGTAGAGGAAGAGGCTAACTATTCATAGGAACATCAGAGATAGTTCTTATTATAAAGTGGCTCATTAGTGCAAATCCCTACTTTTCTTTTACCATCTTTCTTCTGCTCTGACCCTGATCCTCATTACATCTTAGGTACCCTGCTTACATCCTCACTGCTTCTTAGGTAAATGCAGTCAATTGTTCACTTCAGCAGAGAAGAGTCTATTTGGCTCATTCATTCTCTGTTCATGAAGCAGGCCCAGAGCTCCATTTACATTTTCTAGGGTTTTTTTAACCAGAGGACAGAGAAAAAATGAGATATATTTTTTAATTGAAATATAGTTCTTTTTTGATTTCTTCAGTGATTTGTTGGTTATTCAGCAGCGTGTTGTTCAGTCTCCATATGTTGGAATTTTTAATAATTTTTCTCCTGTAATTGAGATCTAATCTTACTGAATTGTGGTCAGAAAAGATGCTTGAAATGATTTCTATTTTTTTTGAATTTACCAAGGCTAGCTTTATGGCCCAGGATGTGATCTATACTGGAGAAGGTTCCATGTGCACTTGAGAAAAAGGTGGAATTCATTGTTTTGGGATGAAATGTCCTATAGATATCAATTAGGACTAACTGGTCTACTGTATCATTTAAAGCTTGTGTTTCCTTGTTAATTTTCTGTTTAGTTGATCTATCCATAGGTGTGAGTGGTGTATTAAAGTCTCCCACTATTATTGTGTTATTGTTAATTTCTCCTTTCATACTTGTTAGCATTTGTCTTACATACTGCGGTGCTCCCGTGTTGGGTGCATATATATTTATAATTGTTATATCTTCTTGGATTGATCCTTTGACCATTATGTAGTGACCTTCTTTGTCTCTTTTCACAGCCTTTGTTTTAAAGTCTATTTTATCTGATATGAGTATTGCTACTCCTGCTTTCTTTTGGTCCCTATTTGCCTGGAAAATCTTTTTCCAGCCCTTCACTTTCAGTCTGTATGTGTCCCCTGTTTTGAGGTGGGTCTCTTGTAGACAACATATGTAGGGGTCTTGTTTTTGTATCCATTCAGCCAGTCTTTGTCTTTTGGTTGGGGCATTCAACCCATTTATGTTTAAGGTAATTACTGATAAGTATGATCCCATTGCCATTTACTTTATTGTTTGGGGTTCGAATTTATACACCGTTTTCATGTTTCCTGTCTAGAGAATATCCTTTAGTATTTGTTGGAGAGCTGGTTTGGTGGTGCAGAATTCTCTCAGCTTTTGCTTGTCTGAAAAGCTTTTGATTTATCCTTCATACTTGAATGAGATCCTTGCTGGGAACAATAATCTGGGCTGTAGGTTATTTTCTTTCATCATTTTAAGTATGTCTTGCCATTCAAACACAACAACCCAAAACCTGTGGGACACGGTAAAAGCAGTCCTAAGGCGGAAGTTCATAGCAATACAGGCACACCTCAAGAAATAAGAAAAAAGTCAAATAAATAACCTAACTCTACACCTAAAGCAACTAGAAAAGGAAGAAATGAAGAACCCCAGGGTTAGTAGAAGGAAAGAAATCTTAAAGCTTAGAGCAGAAATAAATGCAAAAGAAACAAAAGAGATCATAGCAAAAATCAACAAAACCAAAAGCTGGTTCTTTGAAAGGATAAATAAAATTGACAAACCATTAGCCAGACTCATCAAGAAACAAAGGGAGAAAAATCAAATCAATAAAATTAGAAATGAAAATGGAGAGATCACAACAGACAACACAGAAATACAAAGGATCATTAGAGAGTACTATCAACAATTATATGCCAATAAAATGGACAACGTGGAAGAAATGGACAAATTCTTAGAAAAGTACAACTTTCCAAAACTCGACCAGGAAGAAATAAAAAATCTTAACAGACCCATCACAAGCACGGAAATTGAAACTGTAATAAAAAATCTTCCAGTAAACAAAAGCCCAGGTCCAGACGGCTTCACAGCTGAATTCTACCAAAAATTTAGAGAAGAGCTAATACCTATCCTGCTCAAACTCTTCCAGAAAATTGTAGAGGATGGTAAACTTCCAAACTCATTCTATGAGGCCACCATCACCCTAATACCAAAACCTGACAAAGATCCCACAAAAAAAGAAAACTACAGGCCAATATCACTGATGAACATAGATGCAAAAATCCTTAACAAAATTCCAGCAATCAGAATCCAACAACACATTAAAAAGATCATACACCATGACCAAGTGGGCTTTATCCCAGGGATGCAAGGATTCTTCAATATCCGCAAATCAATCAATGTAATACACCACATTAACAAATTGAAAAATAAAAACCATATGATTATCTCCATAGATGCAGAGAAAGCCTTTGACAAAATTCAACATCCATTTATGATCAAAACTCTCCAGAAAGCAGGAATAGAAGGAACACACCTCAACATAATAAAAGCCATATATGACAAACCCACAGCAAACATTATCCTCAATGGTGAAAAATTGAAAGCATTTCCTCTAAAGTCAGGAACAAGACAAGGGTGCCCACTTTAACCATTACTACTCAACATAGTTTTGGAAGTTTTGGCCACAGCAATCAGAGCAGAAAAAGAAATAAAAGGAATCCAAATTGGAAAAGAAGAAGTAAAGCTCTCACTATTTGCAGATGACATAATCCTCTACACAGAAAACCCTAAAGACTCCACTAGAAAATTACTAGAACTAATCAATGACTATAGTAAAGTTGCAGGATATAAAATCAATACCCAGAAATCACTTGCATTCCTATACACTAATAATGAGAAAACAGAAAGAGAAATTAAGGAAACAATTCCATTCACCATTGCAACGGAAAGAATAAAATACTTAGGAATATATCTACCTAAAGAAACTAAAGACCTATATATAGAAAACTATAAAACACTGGTGATAGAAATCAAAGAGGACACTAACAGATGGAGAAATATACCATGTTCATGGATTGGAAGAATCAATATAGTGAAAATGAGTATACTTCCCAAAGCAATTTATAGATTCAATGCAATCCCTATCAAGCTACCCACAGCATTCTTCACAGAGCTAGAACAAATAATTTCACAATTTGTATAGAAATACAAAAAACCTCGAATAGCCAAAGCGATCTTGAGAAAGAAGAATGGAACTGGAGGAATCAACCTACCTGACTTCAGGCTCTACTACAAAGCCACAGTTATCAAGACAGTGTGGTACTGGCACAAAGACAGAAATATAGATCAATGGAACAAAATAGAAAGCCCAGAGATAAATCCACGCACATATGGACACCTTATCTTCGACAAAGGAGGCAAGAATATACAATGGATTAAAGACAATCTCTTTAACAAGTGGTGCTGGGAAATCTGGTTAACCACTTGTAAAAGAATGAAACTAGAACACTTTCTAACACCATACACAAAAATAAACTCAAAATGGATTAAAGATCTCAACGTAAGACCAGAAACTATAAAACTCCTAGAGGAGAACATAGGCAAAACACTCTCTGACATACATCACAGCATGATCCTCTATGACCCACCTCCCACAATATTGGAAATAAAAGCAAAAATAAACAAATGGGACCTAATTAACCTTAAAAGCTTCTGCACATCAAAGGAAACTATTAGCAAGGTGAAAAGACAGTCTTCAGAATGGGAGAATATAAAGCAAATGAAGCAACTGACAAACAACTAATCTCGAGAATATATAAGCAACTCCTACAGCTCAACTCCAGAAAAATAAATGACCCAATCAAAAAATGGGCCAAAGAACTAAATAGACATCTCTCCAAAGAAGACAAACAGATGGCTAACAAACACATGAAAAGATGCTCAACATCACTCATTATCAGAGAAATGCAAATCAAAACCACTATAAGGTACCATTTCACACCAGTCAGAATGGCTGCAATCCAAAAGTCTACAAGTAATAAATGCTGGAGAGGGTGTGGAGAAAAGGGAACCCTCTTACACTGTTGTTGGGAATGCAAACTAGTCCAGCCACTATGGAGAACAGTGTGGGGATTCCTTAAAAAACTGGAAATAGAACTGCCTTATGATCCAGCAATCCCACTGCTGGGCATACACACTGAAGAAACCAGAAGGGAAAGAGACACGCGTACCCCAATGTTCATCGCAGCACTGTTTATAATAGCCAGGACATGGAAGCAACCTAGATGTCCAACAGCAGATGAATGGATAAGAAAAGTGTGGTACATATACACAATGGAGTATTACTCAGCCATTAAAAGAATACATTTGAATCAGTTCAAATAAGGTGGATGAAACTGGAGCCTATTATACAGAGTGAAGTAAGCCAGAAAGAAAAACACCAATACAGTATACTAACACATATATATGGAATTTAGAAAGATGGTAACAATAACCCTGTGTACGAGACAGCAAAAGAGACACTGATGCTTAGAACAGTCTTATGGACTCTGTGGGAGAGGGAGAGGGTGGGAAGATTTGCGAGAATGGCATGGAAACATGTAAAATATCATGTGTGAAACGAGTTGCCAGTCCAGGTTCGATGCACGATACTTGATGCTTGGGGCTGGTGCACTGGGACGACCCAGAGGGATGGTATGGGTGGAAGGGGTAGGAGGGTTCAGGATGGGGAACACATGTATACCTGTGGCGGATTCATTTTGATGTTTGGCAAAACTAATACAATTATGTAAATTTTAAAAATAAAATAAAATTAAAAAAAAGAAATATAGTTGATTTACAATATTACATTAGTTTCAGGTGTACAACATAGTGATTCAATATTTTTATGGGTTATAAACTTTCAACGTGTTATAAAAGACTTCAAAAATCTCACAATATAAATGTATGTTTGGAGCAATGAAGGGAGCAGTCAAGATAGTGGAGGAGTAGGAGGTCATGAAATTCACCTCTTCACACAAACACATCAAGAATGCATCTACAAATGGAAAATTTCCACAGAGGACCTGCTAAACATGAACAGAGGACCTCAGCCACCTAAAAGTACAAGAAAGATCCCATGCAATCAAGCAGGATGAAGGAAAGAGGAAAGGAAAAAAAAAGAGGAGTGGAAGTAGGATGGGCGTGGAACCTCTGGGTGGGGGGAGCTGAAAGTGAGGAGTGGTTCCCACTTATGGGAAAGCCCTCTCATTGGCAAGGAAATGAGTTGAGACAAAAGAAGAGCTTCAGGGCTATCAGAAAAGTGTATCAACTGGCCTGTGGCAGACAGTACAGAGTGAGACCTACACAGATAGTCCATGCACAGCTCTGCATTCCCTCAACCTGAGATGTGTGGTCATGGGTGCACATGGGGGCTTGGTGCTGGAACGTGGGTTTGGAAAGCAGACCCAGGAAGAGGACTGCTATTGGTTGTGAGGTGACAGCCTGGGGATGGGAGTGCAGATCTCTGCACCTGAGAATTCTTGGGGAGGAAGTCTGGTTCTCCACAGAAGAAAAGTGCCTTTATTGAGTGACATACAAAGGACAGGGCCACCACTGCAGATTCTCATTTAATCATAGGCCAGTATCTCCAAGGGCACCAGACAGGGCTCATGATGGAGTGGCTTGTAAGCCCCTAGTCAGCATCTCCTCTGCCCCCTATGCCTGGGTGGCCCACTTGCCCCAGTTACCACCTTGGCTCCCTCCTCTGTGATGGGGTTACACATACTAACAGCCATCCTGGCACTGTCTGACCTAGACAACCCAGGCACCCTGATTGCTGCCTTCACCTCCTCCTACCTGACATACTTGTATGCTCCAGCAGTCTTGGGAGCAGATGCCAGTGGATGGCCATATACAGAGGAGGATCTAAAAAAAAAAAAAAAAATAGCTGAGGCCTAGGGGCCATGTGACTAAGGAAGAAGAGTAGGAATCTCTCCTCATAGCTGCACAAAACATGGAGGGACACCTCCACTGATGGCTTCTTAAACTTAGCACATGACGAACATCTGAATGGACAACAAGTGCTACTGCAGCTGAGACAGGGCTAGTTTTAGCAACTGTAGGCTCTGTGGGCATGTACACATGGGAGTTGTGTGAGGCCAGAGTCTGAGCTGCTTCCACAGCTTCCACAGTGGGTACAGGTACAGGACTACTGCCATCCTGGGACCTGATTTCAGTGGATCTGAACTGGTGACATGGTGAAAACAAGGCCTGCGAGTCATCAGGGCCAGTTTCTGGCATACCTATGGTTAAGGTGGGGCTGAGAGTGAGCCTGGACAACAGGTGAAAGGTGACACACAAAGCATATTCACAGATAAGCAGCTCAAGAAGAGGAGTACTCAGTGTCTGTCTTCTCTCCAATTAGGAGTGTACCAATCCCACCTACCTCCTGTGGCAGATCAGAAACGGCTAAGAAACATATCTGGGAGCATCTACTGTAAGAACTGGGGAGTAGACACCCAAAGAGCAAAGGGGAAGCCCTGCTCAATATCCAGAACCGTTTCTGGTCATCACAACACCAGTCAAATCACCTATCAATGGGATAATGGCCATACATTGAGGAAAGCAGTGGCAAGCATCCATAATAAAACAGCCCTCACAACAAAAATGAACAAACACAAGGCTACACAGGGATATCCCTACATAAAAATAGCCCTGCAAGACAGTCCTGAAAGAAGGCTGGCATTGGGACAAAGAACTCCCAGAGCATTTAGCCTGGAAGGCCAGAAGGACTTGAGCTCAGCAGCCCCATAGGGCTTGGGAAAACAGAGATTCTACACTTGGAGGGTGCACACAAACTTTCCCATGCACTGGGACCCAGTACAAAGCAGCAGTGTCATGGGACACTTGCCTGGACATATCGAGGGATCTTGAAGCATCTCCTGAGTAGGAGAAAGTCACATCTCAATGGGGGAAAGGACACTGACAGCAGATGCCCAAGGATATATTGGTTGGAGTGAACTCTCTCAGTGGTCCCCATTTTGGCACCTATACCCAGCCCCACCCAGAAACCTGTAGGATGCAGTGCTGGAAATGGGATCCTGCTCAAAACCAAACAGTAGCAAGAAAGGAAGACAGCCTCATCCATCAGAGGATAGGCTGTTTAAAGTTTTCTTGAGCTTGCAGTCATCTCAAAACTCAACCCCTGTCGTAGGCCTTCCAACCAGAAGGATAAGACTCAGTGCCACCCACCAAAAGCAGGCACCAGTTCCAACCACAAAGAAGCCTGAAAAAGGCTGAGGGCCACCCTCACCCACCAGGAAACAGACACCAGAAGCAAGAGGAGATATGATCCTGAAGCCCGTGGAAAGGAGACCACAAACACAAAAATTTATAGACAAAACAGAAACATCAAAGAAATTTGTTGCAGACAAAGGAGCAATATTAAAACCTATCAGATAAGATCAATTGCTCAGTCGTGTCCGACTCTTTGCGACCCCATGAATCACAGCATGCCAGGCCTACCTGTCCATCACCAACTCCCAGAGTTCACTCAGACTCACGTCCATCGAGACAGTGATGCCATCCAGTCATCTCATCCTCTGTCGTCCCCGTCTCCTCTTGCCCCCAATCCCTCCCAGCATCAGAGTCTTTTCCAATGAGTCAACTCTTCGCATGAAGAGTGGCCAAAGTACTGGAGTTTCAGCTTTAGCATTTAGCATTTCCTCCCAAAGAAATCCCAGGGCTGATCTCTTTCAGAATGGACTAGTTGGATCTCCTTGCAGTCCAAGGGACTCTCAAGAGTCTTCTCCAACACCACAGTTCAAAAGCATCAATTCTTTGGCGCTCAGCCTTCTTCACAGTTCAACTCTCACATCCATACATGACCACAGGAAAAACCATAGCCTTGACTAGATGAACCTTTGTTGGCAAAGTAATGTCTCTGCTTTTGAATATGCTATCTAGGTTAGTCATAACTTTCCTTCCAAGGAGTAAGCGTCTTTTAATTTCATGGCTGCAGTCACCATCGGCAGTGATTTTGGAGCCCAGAAAAATAAAGTCTGACACTGTTTCCCCATCTATTTACCATGAAGTGATGGGATAAGAATAACTAAATGAAGAAGAAATAGGCAGTCTACTTAAAAAAGAACTGAGTAATGATAGTAAGAAAGAAAGAAAGATAGCACTAAGTCATGTCTGACTCTTGCAATCCCATGAACTGTAGCCCGGCAGGCTCCTCTGACCATGGCATTCTCTAGGCAAGAACACTGGAGTGGGTTGCCATTTATGGCTCAAAATCTCAGAAAAATAATGAAGTTTCACATTGAGAAGATACAACAAATGTTTAACAAAGAACTAGAAGAACTAACGGAGAAGGCAATGGCACCCCACTCCAGTACTCTTGCCTGAAAAATCCCATGGACGGAGGAGCCTGGTGGGCTGCCGTCTATGGGGTCACACTGAGTCGGACATGACTGAAGCGACTTAGCAGCAGCAGCAGAAGAAGAAGAACTAAAGAACAAGCAAAGGAAAATAAATAATACAATAACTGAAATTAAAAATATGGTAGAAGTAATCAATAGCAGAATAATTGAGGTGGAAGAACAGATAAGGGACCTGGAAGATAGAACCATAAAAATAACTGCCATGGAAGAGAACAAAGGGAAGAGAATGAAAAAATGAGGACAGGAATTAATAAGGAAACAGAAACCTTAAATGACATATTAGACCAGATAAACTTAACTGATATTCATAGGATGTTTCATCCAAAAGTAACAGAATAATAGTTGCCTTTAGGTGCAAATGGAACATTCTCAAGGATGGACATCTTGATCAGAAATCAAGACTCCATGAATTTAAGAAAATTGAAATAATATCAAGCACATTCTCCATTATGAACCACATTATGAAATTAGAAATAAATTGAAAGAAACTGTAAAACCCACAAACACAAGGAGTCTAAACAATACATTACTAAACTACTAATGTATCACTGAAGAAATCAAAGAGGAAACATTAAAAAAAAAAAAAAAAAACTAGAGAGATACAACAATCAAAACACAGTGATCCAAAACCTATGGAACACAACAAGAGAAGTTCTAAGTAGGAACTTAGAACTTTACAGGAAACCAGAAAAATCTCAAATAAAGAACCTAACCTTAGACCTAAAGCAACTAGCAAAAGAAGAACAAAGAAAACCCAAAATTGATAGAAAGAACAGAGTCATAAAGATAAGAGCAGAAATAAATTAAGCAGAGATGAAGAAAATAATAGCAAGATCAAGGAAACTATGATCTGTTCTTTTGAGAAGATAAATTGATATACTTTTAACCTGACTTATCAAGGGGAAAAAAAAAAAAAGTACTCAAATCAATAAAATTAGAAACAAAAAAAGAAAAATTACAACTGACACAACCGGAATACAAAGGATAATAAGAGACTACCGTATGCACTATGTATATGCAATAAAATGTACAACCTAGAAGAAATGGAAAAAATTCTTAGAAAAGTACAACCTTTCAAAACTGAATGAGGAAGAAATAGAAAATATGAACAGACGTATCACAAGTACTAAAATTGAAACTGTGTGATTTTAAAACTTCCAGGAACTAGAAGTCTAAGACCAGATGGCTTCCCAGGCAAATTCTATTAAACATTTAGACAAAAGTTAACATCTTTCTTTCTGAAACTCTTACAAAATTTGCAAAGGAAGGAACACTCCCATGCTCATTCTATAAGGCCACAATCGCCCTGATACCAAAACCAGACAAAGATGTCAAAAACAAGAAAATTACAGGCCAATATCACTGATGAACATACATCCAAAACATGATCCAGTGGGATTTATCCCAGGGATGAAAGTATTCAATATATGCAAATCAATCAATGTGATACATGATATTAACAAAATGAAGAATAATAATCATATGATCATCTCAGTAGATGCAGAAAAAGCTTTTGACAAAATTCAGTATATTTTTATGACAAAAACAGCAATAGAACTCTCCAGAAAGTGGGCATAGAGAACTTACCTTAATATAATAAAAGCCATATGTGACAAACACATGGTAAACATCATTCTCAGTGGTAAAAAATTGACAGCAGGAACAAAACAAGGATGCCTACTTTCATCACTTTTATTCAATATAGTTTGAAAGTCCTAGCCATAGCAATCAGAGAAGAAAAAGAAATAAAAGGAATTCAAATTGGAAAAGAAGTAAAACTGTCCCTGTTTGCAGGTGACATGATACTATACATAGGCAATTCTAATGAAGTTACCAGAAAACTTAGAGTTCATCAATGAACTCAGTAAAGTTGCAGGATACAAAATTAATACACATAAATTTTATTGAAGTCATATATACTAACAGTGAAAGGTCAGAAAGAGAAATTAAAGAAATAATTTCATTTACAATCATATGAAAAATAGCAAAATACCCAGGAAAAAAATCTAGTTAGGGACAAAAGATCTGCACTCAGAAAACTATAAGATGCTGATGAAAGAAATTTAAGATGACATAAATAGTTGAAGAGATATAACATGCTTTTGGATTGGAAAAATCAATATTGTGAAAATGACTACACTACCCAAAGCAATTTACAGATTTAATGCAATCTGTATCAAATTACCAATGTGGTTTTTCACAGAATGAGAACAAAACTTTACAATTTGTGTGGAAATACAAAAGACTACCAATAGACAAAGCACTGGAGAAAGAAAAATGAAGCTGGAGAAATTAGACTCCCTTACTTCAGACAATACTATAAAGCTATAGTAAAAAGAAATAAACAAACAAAAACCTCTTTGAAATTGGCAAAAAACAAAAACAAAAACACAGAAATATAGATCACAAAAACAGGATAGAAAATCCAGAGATAAACCCACACATCTACAGATACGATATCTTTGACAAGGAGGTAAGAATATAGCAATGGAGAAAAGATAGCCTCTTTAATAAGCAAGGCTGGGAAAACTGGACAAACATGAAAATCATAGACTATACACTCTCTGACATAATCACGCAAGAAAAATTTTGACCCATCTTTTAGAGTAATAAAGATAAAACCAAAAATAAACAGTTCAGTTCAGTTCAGTTCAGTCGCTCAGTCATGTCTGACTCTTTGCGACCCCATGAATTGCAGCATGCCAGGCCTCTGTGTCCATCACCAACTTCCGGAGTTCACTCAAACTCATGTCCATCGAGTCGGTGATGCCATCCAGCCATCTCATCCTCTGTTGTCCCCTTCTGCTCCTGTCCCCAATCCCTCCCAGCATCAGGGTCTTTTCCAATGAGTCAACTGTTCGCATGATGTGGTCAAAGTATTGGAGTTTCAGCTTTAGCATCACTCCTTCCAAAGAACACACAGGACTGATCTCCTTTAAAATGGACTGGCTGGATCCCCTTGCAGTCCCAGGGACTCTCAAGAGTCTTCTCCAACACCACAGTTCAAAAGCATCAATACTTCAGTGCTCAACTTTCTTCACAGTCCAACCCTCACATCCATACATGACCACTGGGAAAACCATAGCCTTGACTAGATGGACCTTTGTTGGCAAAATAATGTCTCTGCTTTTGAATATGCTATCTAGGTTGATCATAACTTTTCTTTCAAGGAGTAAGCGTCTTTTAATTTCATGGCTGCAGTCACCATCTGCAGTGATTTTGGAGCCCAAAAAATAAAGTCTGACATTGTTTCCACTGTTTCCCCATCTATTTCCCATGGAGTGATGGGACAAGATGCCATGATCTTCGTTTTCTGAATGCTGAGCTTTTTTTTTTTTTTTTAATTGTATTTTATTTTTAAACTTTACATAATTGTATTAGTTTTGCCAAATATCAAAATGAATCCGCCACAGGTATACATGTGTTCCCCATCCCGAACCCTCCTCCCTCCTCCCTCCCCATTCCATCCCTCTGGGTCGTCCCAGTGCACCAGCCCCAAGCATCCAGTATCATGCATCGAACCTGGACTGGCAACTCGTTTCATACATGATATTTTACATGTTTCAATGCCATTCTTCCAAATCTTCCCACCCTCTCCCTCTCTCACAGTCCATAAGACTGTTCTATAGCTTTAAGCCAACTTTTTCATTCTCCTCTTTCACTTTCAAGAGGCTTTTTAGTTCCTTTTCATTTTCTGCCATAATGGTGGTGTCATCTGCATATCTGAGTTTATTGATACTTCTCCCAGCAATCTTGATTCCAGCTTGTGCTTCTTCCAGTCCAGCGTTTCTCATGATGTCTCTGCATATAAGTTAAATAAACAGGGTGACAATATACAGCCTTGACAAACAACTTTTCCTATTTGGAACCAGTCTGCTGTTCCATGTCCAGTTCTAACTGTTGCTTCCTGACCTGTATATAGGTTTCTCAAGAGGCAGGTCAGGTGGTCTGGTATTCCCATCGCTTTCAGAATTTTCCACAGTTTATTGTGATCCACACAGTCAAAGTCTTTGGCATAGTCAATGAAGTAGAAATAGATGTTTTTTCTGGAACTCTGTTGCTTTTTTGATGATCCATCAGATGTTTGCAATTTGATCTCTGGTTCCTCTGCCTTTTCTAAAATCAGCTTGAGCATCTGGAAGTTCACAGTTCATGTATTGCTGAAGCCTGGCTTGGAGAATTTTGAGCATTACTTTATTAGCGTGTGAGATGAGTGCAATTGTGCGGTAGTTTGAGCATTCTTTGGCATTCCCTTTGCCTTGAGAACCCCATGAACAGTATGAAAAGGCAGAATGATAGGATACTGAAAGAGGGACTCCCCAGGTCGGTAGGTGCCCAATACACTACTGGAGATCAGTGGAGAAATAACTCCAGAAAGAATGAAGGGATGGAGCCAAAGCAAAAACAATACCCAGTTGTGGATTTGACAGGTGATAGAAGCAAGGTCTGACGCTGTAAAGAGCAATATTGCATAGCAACCTGAAATGTTAGGTCCATGAATCAAGGCAAATTGGAAGAGGTCAAACAGGAGATGGCAAGAGTGAACGTTGACATTCTAGGAATCAGCCAACTAAAATGGACTGGAATGGGTGCATTTAACTCAGATGGCAATTATATCTACTACTGCAGGCAGGAATCCCTTAGAAGAAATGGAGTAGCCATCATGGTCAACAAAAGAGTCTGAAATGCAGTACTTGGATGCAATCTCAAAATATAAAAGTAGGACCTAATTAAACTTGAAAGCTTTTGCATAGCAAAGGAAACCATAAACCCAATGAAAAGACAACCCTCAGAATGGGAGAAAATATTTGTCAATGAAGAAACTGACAGGATATTAATCTTCAAAATACACAAACAGCTCATGCCACTCAAAATGAAAAAAAAAAAAAATTCAACCCAATCGACAAAATGGTATGGTGAACTAAAAGATATTTCTCCAAAAAAGGTATACAGATGGCCAATAGGCACATGAAGATATGCTCAACATCACTAATAGAGAAATGCAAAAAAAGGAGGTAACACTGCACACCAGTCAGAATGGTCATAATCAAAATGTTTACAAACAATAAATTCTGGAGATAAGAAAAGAGAACCCTCCCACACTGTTGGTGGGAATGTAAATTGTTACAACCACTATGGACAGCAGTATGGAGGTTTCTTAAAAAAACTAAAAATAGAGCTACCATGAGATCCATCAATTCCATTCTTGGGCATATATCTAGATAAATCCATAATTTGAAGTTGCATGCATCCAAATATTGGAGAAGGCAATGGCAACCCACTCCAATACTCTTGCCTGGAAAATCCTATGGGCGGAGGAGCCTGGTAAGTGGCAGTCCATGGGGTGGCTAAGAGTCGGACACGACTGAGCGACTTCACTTTGCACTTTCATGCATTGGAGAAGGAAATGGCAACCCACTCCAGTGTTCTTGCCTGGAGAATCGCAGGGACTGTGGAGCCTGGTAGGCTGCCGTCTATGGGGTCGCACAGAGTAGGACACAATTGACGTGACTTAGCAGCAGCAGCAGCACCCAAATATTCATTGAAAGTAACCTATTAACAGAGGAATGGATGAAAAACATGTGGTACACATATACAACTGAATATTGCTCAGCCATAAAAAATAATGAAATAAATTTTTGATCCAGCAACATGGATCGACCTAGAGATTGTCATACTGAGTGAAACAAATCAGAGAAAGATAAATATAATATGGTATAGCTTATATGAGGAGTCTAAAACATAGTACAAATAAACTTACTTACAAAACAGAAGTAGAATCACAAGCATAGAAAACAAATTTATGGTTACTGGGGGAAAAGGAGGGAAAATAAATTGAGAGTTTAGGAATGATATATAAACACAATTACATATTAAATAATTAATGATGACATGGCATTGCATAGGACACTCTACTTAATACTTGGAAATAACCTATATTAGAAAGGAAATAACCTATATTAGGGAATGAAATCTAAAAAAGGGTAGATGTATGTATATGTATAATTGATACACTTTGCTATTCACATGAAATTAACAACATTGTTAAAAAACTATAAGCCAACTAGCTTTTCTGGAGAATAAAAAGTAGTGAAAGAAAAAAAAATGTACTTTTGGAATTCTCTAATAATGAGAAAACCTGAGCCAACCTTTTGCCCAACCCAACATATGCAGCAAGTTCTATCTCAGTTCAGTTCAGATCTGCTCAGTTCAGTCACTCAGTCATGCCTGATTCTTTGTGACCATATGGACTGCAGCATTCCAGGCTTCCCTGTCCATCACCAGCTCCTGGAGCCTGCTCAAACTCATGTCTTTTGAGTCAGTGATGCCATCCAATCATCTCATCCTTTGTTCTCCCCTTCTCCTCCTACCTTCAAGCTTTCCCAGCATCAAGGTCTTTTCCAATGAGTCAGTTCTTCACATCAGGTGGCCAAAATATTGGAGTTTCAGCTTCAGAATCAGACCTTCCAATGAATATTCAGAACTGATTTCCTTTAGGATGGACTGGTTGGATCTCCTTGCAGTCGAAGGGACTCTCGAGCATCTTCTCCAGCACCACAGTTCAAAAGCATCAAATTTTCAGTGCTCAGCTTTCTTTATAGTCCAACTCTCACATCCATACATGCTGCTGCTAAGCCACTTCAGTTGTGTCCGATTTTGTGCGACCCCATAGACTGTAGCCTACCAGGCTCCACCGTTCCTGGGATTCTCCAGGCAAGAACACTGGAGTGAGTTGCCATTTCCTTCTCCAATGCATGAAAGTGCAAAGTGAAAGTGAAGTCACTCAGTCATGTCCAACTCTTAGCGACCCCATGGACTGCAGCCTACCAGGCTCCTCCATTCATGGGATTTTCCAGGCAAGAGTACTGGAGTGGGTCATCCATACATGACTACTGGGAAAACCATAGTTCTGACTATATCGTCCTTTATTGGAAAAGTAATGGCTCTGCTTTTTAATATACTAAGTTGGTCATAGCTTTTCTTCCAAGGAGCAAGCATCTTTTAATGTCATGGCTGCAGTCACCATCTGCAGTGATTTTGGAGCCCAAGAAAATAAACTCTGTCACTGTTTGCATTGTGTCTCCATCTATTTGCCATCGAGTGATGGGACGGGATGCCGTGATCTTAGTTTTTTGAATATTGAGTTTCAAGCCAGCTTTTTCACTCTCCTCTTTCACTTTCATCAAGAGGCTCTTTTATTCCTCTTCACTTTCTTCCATAAGGATGGTGTCATCTGCATGCCTGAGGTTTTTGATGTTTCTCCCAGCAATCTTGATTCCAGTTTGTGCTTCATCCAGCCTGGCATTTCTCATGATGTACTCTGCATATAAGTTAAATAAGCAGGGTGACAATATACAGCCTCCATGTACTCTTTTCTCAATTTGGAAACAGTCTGTTGTTCCATGTCCCATTCTAACTGTTGCTTCTCATCCTGCATACAGATTTCTCAGGAGGCAGGTAAGGTGGTTGGTATTCCCATCTCTTTAAGAATTTTCCACAGCTTCTTGTAATCTACCCAGTCAAAGGCTTTTGCTTAATCAATAAAGCATAAGTAGATATTTTTCTGGAACTCTCTCACGGCTTCTATGATCCAGTTAATGTTGGTAATTTGATTTCTGGTTCCTCTGTTTTTTTTTTTTTAAATCCAGCTTGAACATCTGGAAGTTCATGGCTCATGTACTGTGAAGCCTTGCTTGGAGAATTTTGATCATTACTTTGCTAGTATGTGAGATGAATGCAGTTGTGCAGTAGTTTGATCATTCTTTGGTATTGTCCTTCTTTGGAATTAGAATGAAACTGAGCTTTTCCAGTCCTGTGGCCACTGCTGAATTTTCCAAATTTGCTAACATATTGAGTGCAACATTTTAACAGCATCATCTTTAGGATTTAAATAGCTCAACTGGAATTCCATCACCACCACTAGCTTTTTTTGTAGTGATACTTCCCTCGGCCCACTTGACTTCTCATTCAAGGATGTCTGGCTCTAGATGAGTAATCACACCATTGTGGTTATCTGGGTCATGAAGATCTTTTTGTATAGTTCTTTGTTTTCATGCCACCTCTTCTTAGTATCTTCTGTTTTTGTTAGGTCCATGCCATTTCTGTCCTTTATTGTGCCCATCTTTGCATGATATATTCCCTTGGTATCTCTAATTTTCTTGAAGGGATCACGTCTTTCCCATTCAATTGTTTTCCTTCATTTCTTTGCATTTATCATGGAGGTAGGCTTTCTATCTCTCCTTCCTATTCTTTGGAATTTGGCATTCAGGTGGGTATATCTTTCTTTTTCTCCTTTGCCTTTCACTTCTCTTCTTTTCCCAGCTATATGTAAGGCCTCCTCAGGCCACAATTATTCCTTTTTGCATTTCTTTTTCTTGGGGATGGTCTATTTGTCACTTCCACTGTATAATAGTAAGGGATCTGATTTAGGTCATACCTGAACAGTTTAGTAGTTTCCCTTCTTTTTTCAATTCAAGTCTGAATTTGGAAATAAGTTGTTCATGATCTGAGCCACAGTCAGCTCCTGGTCTTGTTTTTACTGGCTGTATAGAGGTCCTCCATCTTTGAGTGCAAAGAATATAATGAATTTGATTTCAGTCATGACCATCTGGTGATGTCCACGTGTAGAGTCTTCTCTTGTTTTGTTGTACAAGGGTTTTCAGTTTCCTTATTTTCTAATTGCATATCTAACAGTGTTAATCCCTTCTCTAACCAATCCCCCACTCCTCTTTGCCTCTATTATTTTCAGGCTTAATGAAGATGCCTCTCTTCTAGGCTCCTTCCACTTCTCATGGCTGTAGGAGGCAATGAATGTAATATAAACCACATGGATTTGGTGCTCTCTCCCTGTTCAGAACTTGTTTCAGATGCTGGTTCTTCTGCTTTCTAGTTGAATATGCTTGGATGAAATACTTCATCTCTCTAAATGTTATGTTACTCATAGAGACTTAAAAACATTAAAAAGTAATATTTGCCTGTTCCAAACCACTCCAGTATTCTTGCCTGAAAAATTCCATGGACAGTGAAGCCTGGTGGAATACATTCCTGGGGTCAAAAAAGAGTCAGACTCAACTCATCGATTAACACTTTCACTTTCAACCTTCCAAGAAGACTGCTTGGTTTGCTTCTGTTTTCACCATGAGAGATAATTATGAGAAACCCAAGAACTGCAACAATTAAAGATACAAGAAAGTTCTTTATATTTTCTTCATTAAGGCAAGTAAAGGTTGAAGATTATCCCTAAGGTTGGAAACAAAAAAGTTATTCATCAGTGCCCCAGCAATTACAGTTGACTCTCCCCTATGGCACTGAGACAACAGCAGAATTGGAAAATGGAGCTTACATATGGAGTTAGAAATATCTGGGCAAATATCAGGTCTCAAATGAGGATAATTCCTCTCAACCTCTCAGGCTTATGAGAATTAAGACTGGATCTAAAAGCATGGGACTCAGAGAAAATACTTAATCCCTCTTAAGTTGGGCAGACTTCATTTTCCCTTTCAGCAAAAGGAATCAAACCTACATGGTTAAAACGTAGCATTTCTCTCACTCCTTGGCTTCTCTTCTTACTTGCTTAGGATCCAATGTATCACCATAATCAGTGCATTTCCCATAACTTAATTCCTTTGTTTCTCTCTCCTTTCATCACACTCATCTGGCACACACTATAGTTGTTTGGATTTAGCATTATGCCTACATTGTTCCTGCCCCAACTCGAATGAATTTGGATTCATACAAATATAACCATACAACTATATTTTCTTTGGTGCCATAAATGTTCGCTCAGCACTGTGGGGATTTTCACATTGCTTTTGTCAGTTTGCTGTTGCTGTTGTTCAGTCACTCAGTCATGTCTGACTCTTTGCAACTCCATGGACTGAAGCACACCAGGGTTCCCCATACTTCACCATCTCCCAGAGCTTGCTCAAACTCATGTCCTTTGAGTCAGGAATGTCATCCAACCATCTCATCCTCTGTTATCCTCTTCTCTTCCTGCCTTCAATCTTCCCCAGCATCAGGATCTTTTCTAATGAGTTGGCTCTGTGCATCAGGTGGCCAAAGTATTGGCCATTACCAACTCAGGTAATGGCCAATTCAGGGTTGATTTCCTTTAGGATAGACTGGTTTGATCACTTTGAGATCCAAGGGTCTCTCAAGAGTCTTCGGCAGCACCAAAATTCAAAAGCTTCAGTTCTTCAGAACTCAGCCTTCTTCATGGCCCAATAAAGCTATGGTTTTTTCAAGTAGTCATGTATAGATGTGAGAGTTGGACAATAAAGAAAGCTCAGTACTGAAGAATTGATGCTTTTGAAGTGTGGTGTTGGAGAAGACTCTTGAGAGTCCCTTGGACAGCAAAGAGATCCAACCAGTCCATCCTAAAAGAAATCAGTCCTGAATATTCATTCAAGGACTGATGTTGAAGCTGAAACTTCAATATTTTGGCCACCTGATGTGAAGAACTGACTCATTGGAAGAGACCCTGATGCTGGGAAAGACTGAAGGCAGGAGGAGAAGGGGAGAACAGAGGATGAGATGGTTGGATAGCATCATCGACTCAATGGACATTAGTTTGAGTAAACTCTGGTAGTTGGTGATGGACAGGGAGGCCTGGAGTGTGGCAGTCCATGGGGCTGCAAAGAGTTGGACATGACTGAGTGACTGAACTGAAATTAACTCTCACATCCATCCATGACCACTATAAAAACCATAGCTTTGATTTGACAGACTTCTGTCACAAAGCAATGTCTCTGCTTTTTAATATGCTGTCTCGGTTTGTCATAACTTTTTTTCCAAGGAGCAAGCATCTTTTAATTTCATGGCTGCAGTCAGCATCTGAAGTGATTTTAGAGCCCTCAAAAATAAAGTCTGCCACTCTTTCCCTTATTTCCCCATCTATTTGCCATGAAGTGATGGCACCAGTTGCTATCATCTTAGTTTTTTGAATGTTGAGTTTTCAGCCAGCTTTTTCATTCTCCTCTATCACTTTAATCAAGAGGCTCTATAATTCCTCTTCACTTTCTGCCATAATGGTTGTGTCATCTGCATATGTGAGGTTATTGATATTTCTCCCGGCAGTCTTGATTCCAGCTTATGCTTCATCCAGCCTGACATTTTTCATGATGTAGTCTGCACTTGTAAGTTAAATAGCAGGGTGACAATATATGGCCTTGACATACTCCTTTCCCAATTTGGAACCAGTCCATTGTTCCATGTTTGGTTCTAATTGTTGCTTCTTGACCTGCATACAAGTTTCTGCATGTAAGGTGGTCTGGTGTACTCAGGAATCCCTATTTTATATCCTTTCCTCACCCTCGTCAAATTATCCTTCCCATTTTCACTCTCAATTTATGCCCTTGATTATTTTTTAAATTTTAATTGGAGGATAATTACTTTACAGTATCATGATGGTTTGCCATGCATCAATATGAATTGCCTGCCCATAGATGTGTCCTCTGAATCCTGAACCCCCCACCTTCTGCCCTCCCCAGGGCATCTCTCCAGGTTTTCACAGAGCACTGGCTTTGGATGCCTTGCTTCATATAGCAAACTCACACTGCTTATATATTTTATATATGGTAATGTAATGCTCTTCTCTCAAACCACCCCACCTTCTCTTTCTCCCACTGGCATATACAGTGAATCTAGAATGGTACCAATGATTTTATGTACAGGACAGAAAAGGAGACACAGATGTAAAGCCCTTGAATATTTGACTCATAACATAAAACAATCGTATATAAAGCTTCTTTATTTTCCCATAACCCTGCATTCTCCCCCAACTGCATCCACACCTAGACCTTTCTCATCCCTCCAACCATGGGAGTGATTTATTCCTTCACCTACTGATGGCTGCTGCTGCTGCTGCTGCTAAGTCTCTTCAGTTGTGTCCGACTCTGTGCGACCCCATAGAGGGCAGCCCATCAGGCTCCACCGTCCCTGGGATTCTCCAGGCAAGAACACTGGAGTGGGTTGACATTTCCTTCTGCAATGCATGAAAGTGAAAAGTGAAAGTGAAGTCGCTCAGTCGTGTCCGACTTTTAGCGACCCCATGGACTGCAGCCTACCGGGCTCCTCCATCCATGGGATTTTCCAGGCAAGAGTACTGGAGTGGGGTGCCATTGCCTAGTACCTCATTTTTTACACTGGTTCCCACGTGCTTTTGCTTACAGGATAACTTGAAACCTACGGGTAATTTATCTTTCCTTAGCATTACAAGTGAATTTGATTATTCCCATCAACATATAAATATGTCTTAATTTTTCCTGTATGGAAAACAAACAAAGCTTAATTTGATCCCCATTCCTCTCTAACTCCCCTTCTCTCATACAAATACATTTTTACATCTACAACTGCTGTGAGAACAGCTGTTGGGAGTCCTCAGCTGCCAGAATTGCTTTTAGCAGGTAAGAGCTCCTGTCCAAGGCCATGCTGCCTTCCTAGATAACACTCAGTCATGTACTGAAACAAAGGTGAGAGCCCCTCACTTTAGTGGGGTACCATTCTGAAAGGCCTCTCAGCTTCAGAGCTCACTATAGGTTCGCCTTCAGCCTTTGTTGAGATAGTATCACAGTCCATCTTCTCCCTCCACTCAGTCTTTCTTCCTTCCTTTCCCATATAAGAGTTAAACTTGCAATCTCTCTTGAATAAACTTATTGCACACAAATGCCAATCTCAGACTCTTTTCTTGGAGAATCTGACCTGCAACACCTCCATTAAAAGATAAGATACACCAGTGATGGGACTTAATCTGTCCAGTTTTCAGCTATATATAGAGCCTAGAACAGTGCCTGGAACACAGTAGGTGTTCAACAGATAGTTGCCAAACAAATGAATAAAGTGGCAGAACTGGTAATAGGTCCAGTTCTGTAAGATTTTAAAGCCAGTGCTCTCTGCCTCACAAACACTACTAGGAAGGCATTTACCAACAAGTAACCTTGAAATTCAGTCAAATTTGAAACACTGCCTTTGTTTCTGCATGTGCTTGGTGCTAGATGAGACTTTGAAGGAACTCATCATCACAAATGGCAAACCTGGGACACTTCATGTATGGCAGTGTAATTACTTAGATGGCATCAATACACCAGAAAGCCCCTGAAGAATCTAGACCCAGGCTCAGCCTGACAGATTTCTATCTTAATTTTGAATTTCCTTGGGCCTCTGTCACTTGAAATCAAAGAACATCATTTTAACAAATTTTGAGTGTGTGAATAATTTTTCCCTTTCTTCTGCCCTGGAAGATATTTAAGCCAATATTAAAGACTAGAATATTTATCATGTTGACAACTCCTGCCTGCTAGATTAGATTTTATCAGGAAAGTGTATTTTCCTCTGAAAGCATTCAACTCTGTGTCTTCTCTATTCTTGACTTTCACTTAAGATACTTTTCGTATTAGCTAGCCCTATGCCAAAATAAAATGGGAGGCAGCCAATAGAAATAGTTGAGTATATTCAATATCTTCATTCCAAACTATCTGACAAATACAAAATCAGTTACTAAATAAAAAGCCTGTTTGATTAAAGAATGATACTGTATCTTCCAAATGACTCCTGTAGCATCTTCTGGATTAAAACTCACAGCATCACAGATCATATTCCAGTGATATGTTTAGAACCCTACTTTACCAAATCACTAGAAAAGCTATGTGCTGTGGCATCTGTCCAAATGCAGACAGAATCAAACTCTGATTATGCTAATCTGATACTGATGCAAGGACATTAGTGAAATAGGTTAAAATGCCCTTGGATTTCATAACCACTTTGTTGACATGACTTCATTTGGTTCTCTGAAAAAGCAAGAGATACAGCGTCCTTTCTCAAGTGAATGCATCATAAACACACACTTTTTTTTTTTTTTTTTTTTTTTTTTAAGAGCAGCTATGCTGTCCTTTCTACAGTCAGTATATATTTGTAGTCATTTCCCAGTAACATAAAAGGTGTACCAAGATAGCTCTTCCCTGGCCTGTGTGTGTGTGTGTATATATATATATATATATATATATACATATATATATAACAACAACAAAAAGACAAAACTGACTTTCCAGTTAAAGCAACATTAAATAAGACTGGATGCCATCTCTGTTTTGCAAAATTACAGTGTAGGGACTTCAAGTTTCTCTGAAAATAGAGGTCAGGTTTTCAGAATTAGTTACTACTTATCTCCAAACTGAGCATAGAGCTCCTTACCATGATTTCAGGAAATGAAAGCCACACAAGGCAGGTGAAATTCAGAGATAAACTCTATCAGTTTGAAAAGAGGAAAATATTGTGTCCTCTGCTCTTTCTATTGAGCTATTTTGAGACATGGGAAGACACTTCAGAAGCATGGAAAACACTAGAAATGAAAAGCAACACCTTTTGAAACGAGACTGAACCTATCAATTTCCAATCATCCACTAAAAGGACAACAAGCCCATTTCAGGAAATCTTCTACAGATTTTTTTTTTTTTTTTTTTTTGATAGCTTTTACTTCAAAAGTCACCTGGAGGCTCAGATTTTTATAATTTGATTTCCCAGGAAAAAACAAACAAACAAACAAACATATTCTTCTCTTAGAAGGCTATTTAGTACCCCTGAAATTTGCAGAATTCATTCTTGTGCAATGTGCTCACCTCCTTGATGCTAACCACAGAAGTTAACTAATAGTGATAAGAAATATCCCTCTCCTCAACAGCCAGCAGGCCAACTCATAGCCCCCTCCTCCATTTTCATTGCACTGGGTCTTTGAAACTATTGCACTCTTTTCCACTCCATATGCAACTGGGAATATTTTCCACTTTAAATTTTGAAATGGTAGACATGAATAAAATGTTGCCGTGCTTTGCTTAATCTGCTCCACTTATATCTGTTTTGCTTTCTTTTCAAATTCTGGTGACTGAATCTATTTAAACTATATCCAGCAGTCAGAAGCAGAGTGACAAGTATTAACAGGAGAAAGAAAAGTTCACATCTTTTTGTGGGTTTGGGCTGGAAGGAGGGGAGAAGGGAGGCTTATAGAGGGGATAGTGTCATATGGGAGCCTTAGAGAAAATGCACAGAAACCCCTTTGATCTTACTCTTCAGCTCTTCTGGAAAGCTTAACACCAAAGATCTAGTTTAATTTTTATTATAAACAAAATATTTTCCTATCAATGGTAAGTAATAAAAGTAGAAAAACAGACCAGCTGGTTTCCCTCTTCTTAATTAGGTACTCTTGACAATGCATAGCTTTATTTATTTGCTTTGTTCTTCCTTCTATGTTTCCTCATTCCACAAAAGACTTAATATAGTTTATAGAAAAAATGTATATAACATTACAAATAGCAAAAGAATCAAATAAAGCAAAAAATTAGAGTAGAACAACAGGATCCAGAGAGGAACTCAGCAGGTTATAAAGTCCCACTGATTTTATAACAGGTAAAAACTTGGTTCTGAAAATCTTGACCCTCAAAGGGAAATGAACAACACAATCACACAATTTTCATGGCGGAAAAAAGAAAATCAATTGTACAGAGGAAGCAAAGTTTTCCCAAGCACTTAGTATTAAAGAAATTTCTTACCTAGAGTTTCCTTCAGGAAGACCCAATGACACAATGTTGTTTATAAAATACCAGCAGCAATTTAAGGGTAGATATTTCCCCTAAATTGCTCATAAATTTGAGTTTTATAAAGCAAAATAAATCAAAGATGTTTGTGACTGGGGCAAGGGGGAAATTTGGTAAGTTGTAGTCCTTCAGTTTATCACCTTGTTAACTTTGGATTGTTTTATGTGAAATTTTTTTCACAAAAAGGCACCCAGTAGAGAGAATGTATTGGAAACTATGGATGGGCATTCAACATGGCCAGTGGAATATTAGTGGAAGTCACAGTAGGCCAGTTTTGCATTTAAGGCTTATATACTTTATTTTCCTGACTGAAAACGTTTGATCTCAGCCAAAAGAACAGACTCTAGGTAGTTGCTGACACTTCAGCTTGGGTCATAGAACATATCTGACCTTTACTTGGAGCATCAGTGAGTCCTGTTCCAGGAGACCTGAAGGCCCATGTGCAAGAAATATATGTATGTTTTATACCACTGCAATTTTGTAGTTTTTTGTTAAATGGCATTGTAGTTTTTGCTAAATAGCATTATTGTGCTAATAGCCTTCCAATATCCTACCTTGACTACTTCAAAAAGTTGTTCTGAAGATTAAATGAGAGAAATGATCAGGGATGTTATTTATATATTCACAGTTAATGGGTAAATTATAATAGATGTGATGTTTATTCCAATATATGGGCCTATAGAATTTTCAGGAGATTGACCCGATGCTTGGTGGAGAATGAACTGATCCTGGGACAGTCAGGGATGCAGGAAAATATTGTGAAAAAATTGGAGCAAGAGAATAGTAGAGTATGTGATTCATTATGCTGAGCAGAGTGTTGCAAAAGATGCTGCATATATCATGTATGAATAAGGGAGTGAATTGAGACTACTGGTATGAATGATACAAACTGACAATCCAGAAGGAGCTCAAAGAACTGTGATAAAATAGCAATGAGACACTAAAAGGAGTTTGAAAACTCAAGTGGAAGGCTGGCTGGTCTACTAAGTATTAATCATTTAATGTGATTGATATTACTTTATTCAATCAGTAAAATTCTGAATTACCCCCCTGTCTTTTTCTGGAGGTATGTCTTTTTCATTGGAGTTATGATAACAACCATATTTGTGGATATTCTTACTTTACCTACTTTGGTCACACTGCTGCTGCTGCTGCTGCTAAATCCTAGCCCAAATTAAATACAATAAACATTAATCAAGCACCAACCAAAAATCTCAGTGTATACTTACTGGGCACCCAAATAAAATATGGCCTCAGGGGTAAGCAAGCAGACTACCAGACATGGTTAAATTATATGCCATATTATACAGTATATGAGAAATGTACTTCATAAAGACTATGAAGTATAGATATCATTCATGGCAATCAAATCATGCCAACTCAAAGAATGCCACTTTGCATAAAAATTATTTTAGGCTGAATGCATTTGAGTTCCCAAAACCTCTTATCTGCCAAAAAGCATAGTCTTCCCAGAGAATTCAATTGTTATAACCCCCTATCAATTCCAGTCTTCTCTTTGCGACAGTACCACGCTCATAGGCAGACTATTGTCACAAAATAATATCTCCCATCTATTCTCACAAGGGCCCATTTATCCTTCCAAAAGTCACTTTCTTTTCTATATGTGCCCTTTCTCCTCCTCTCTTTCCCCTATTAGGCTAGTTATATAGACCCCAAATTCTAAAACCCACTTTGAGTTACTCAGTTCTGGGTATTACAAAGTGATAAAAGTCTCCAAGCACATTTGAATAAGCTTCTGTTTGTTTTTCTCTTGTTAATCTGTCTTTTGTCAATATAATTTATAAGGCCCTTGCTGGGAGAACCTAGGAAGACAGGAGAAAAAAGATATACATTTCTCTCCCATCTTGGTGGCTCAGATGGTAAAGAATCCGACTGCAATTCAGGAGACCCAGGTTCGATCCCTGGGTCAGGAAGATCCTTGGAAAAAGGAATGGCAACCCACTCCAGTATTCTTACCTGGAGAATTCCATGGACAGAAAACCTGGCTAAAGTCCATGGAGTCTCAAAGAGTTGGACAGCACTGAGCAAGTAACACATTACAAAACTTGTAATCTATCATATATTTCTCCATATTATAGGTAGCATTTTTTACCTCTCTTGTGAACTAAAGGTATGGCATAAATAAAATTTACTTTAAATTATGAATTTATTATTACATGGGTAGCACTTTAATAGCATCATCTTTTAAGATTTGAAATAGCTCAGCTAGAATTCCATCACCTCCATTAACTTTGTTCGTAGTAATGCTTCTCAGGGCCCACTTGACTTCACACTCCAGGATGTCTGGCTCTAGGTGACTGACCACATTTTCTTGTTTAACTGGGTCATTAAGAGCTTTTCTGTACAGTGCTTCTGTGTATTCTTGCACCTTTTCTTAGTCTCTTCTGCTTCTGTTAGGTTCTTGATATTTTTGTCCTTTATTGTGCCTATCTTTGTATGAAACTTTCCTTGGGTAACTCCAATTTTCTTAAAGAGTTTTTCCCATTCTATTGTTTTCCTCTGTTTCTTTGCATTGGTCACTGAAGAAGGTTTTCTTATCTCTCCTTGCTACTCTCTGGAACTCTGCATTCAGTTGGTTATATCTTTCCCTTTATCCTTTGTCTCTCACTTCTTTTCTCAGCTATTTGTAAGGCCTCCTCAGACACCATTTTGACTTCTTGCATTTCTTTTTCTTGGAGATGGTTTTGGTCATCACCTCCTTTACAACGTTATTAACCTCCATCCATAGTTCTTCAGGCACTCTGTTTACCAGATCTAGTCCCTTTAGATTGGTCATCAGCACTATATAATTATAAGGGATTTGATTTAGGTCATAACTGAATAGCCTAGTGGTTTTTCCCTGTTTTCTTCAATTTGAGACTGAATTTTGCAATAAGGAGCTGATGATCTGAGCCACAGTCAGTCCCAGGTCTTGTTTTTGCTGACTGTATAAAGCTTCTCCATTTTTGGCTGCAAAGAATATAATCATTCAGATTGCCAACATATTCTAGATCATAGAAAAAGCAAGGGAATTCCATAAAGACATCTACTTGTGCTTCATTTTTACTGTGTGGATCACAATAAACTGTGTAATATTCTTAAAGAGATGGGAATACCAGAGCACCTTACCTTCCTCCTGAGAAACCTGTATGCAGGTCAAGAATCAACAGTTAAAACAGGACATGAACAAAGGACTGGTTCAAAATTGGGAAAGGAGTACTTCAACTCTATATATTGTCACCGTGCTTACTTAACTTCTATGCAGAGTGTCTCATGCAAAATGCTGGGCTAGGTGAATCACAAGCTGTGATAAAGACTGCTGAGAGAAATAGCAAGAACCTCAGTTATGCAGATGATACCACTTTAATGGCAGAAAGTGAAGAGGAACTAAAGGGCCTCTTGATGAAGGTGAAAGAGGAGAGTGAAAAATCTGGTTTAAAACTTAACGTGCAAAAACCCAAGACCATGGCAACTGGTTCTATCACTTCTGGGCAAATAGATGGAAAAAATGTGGAAACAGTGTCATTTCATTTCCTTGGGCTCCAAAATCAATGCAGATAGTGATTGCAGTCATGAAATTAAAAGATGCTTCCTCCTTGGAAGAATAGCTATGTCAAACCTAGACAGTGTTTTAAAAAGCCATGCTGACTATGGTCTGTAGAGTCAAAGCTATGTTTTTTGTTTGTTTGTTTGTTTGTTTGTTTTTCCATTAGTTATGTATGGATGTGAGAGCTGGACCTTAAAGAAGGCTGAACACCAACGAACTCATGTCTTTAAACTGTGGTGTTAGAGAAGACTCTTGAGAGCCCCTTGGACTGCAAGGAGATCAAACCAGTCAATACTATAGGAAATCAACTCTGAGTATTCATTGGAAGGACCGAAGCTGAAGCTCCAATACTTTGGCCACCTGATGTGAAGAGCTGATTCATTGAAAAAAACCCTGATGGTGGGAAAAATTGAGGGCAAGAGGAGAAGGGGACAATAGAGGATGAGATGATTGGACGGCATCACTGACTCAATGGACATGAGTTTGAGGAAACTCAGGGAGATAGTGATGGATAGAGAAGCCTGGCATGCTGCAGTTCACGGGTTCACAACAAGTCGGACATGACTTAGTGACTGAATAACAACAGTGCTCAGCCATTTATGACTCTTTCTGGCCCCATGGACTCTTTCTGGCCCACCAGGCTCCACTCTCCATGGAATTTTCCAGGAAAGAATAGTGGAGTAGGCTGTCATTTCCTACTCCAAGAGATATTCCAAACCTAAGGATTGAACGAATGTCTCTTGTATCTCCTGAGTTGGCAGGTGGATTATTTACTACTGTGCCACCTGGGTGTGTGTGTGTGTGTGCTTAATTACTCAGTCATGTCCAACTCTTTGTGACTCCATGACCTGTAGCCCATCAGGCTCCTCTGTCCATGGGGATTCTCCAAGCAGCAATACTGGAGTGGGTTGCCACGCCCTCCTCCAGGGGATATTCCCAACCCAGGGATTGAATCCAGGTCTCCCGTGTTGCAGGCAGATTCTTTACCGCTGCACCACCAAGGTAGACAATGCTGAAATAATTTCCGGGGTCAGCTATTTCTCTGTTAAATCACAAATAAATTATGGAAACATGATGTATTCGGCACAATAACAGGACCATCTCAATAAATTACGACCATCACAAAAATTGTGTTTTTTTTTTTAATGTGAAGTGTAGTTAATTTATAAATTTACATTTGATTCATGTGTACAACATATTCCCTGTATTGTATATTATATATTCATATCTCATTTAATAAAATGAGTAGTAGTTTGGAGCTCTTAATCTCCATCCACTACTGTTATCTTCTCCCATCTCTCTCCCCTTTGGTAACCACAACTTTGTTCTTTGTATTTATGAATCTGTTTCTGTTTTGTTATGTTCTTTCATTTTTTTTAAATTTTTCAGATTCCACATATAAGTGAGAACATACACTATTTGTCTTTCTCTGTCTGAGTTACTTCATGAAGTATAATATACTCCAATACTCAAAGTTATCTATCTATCTATCTATCTATATATATATAATATACAAAGTTTTATATATATATATATAATATATATATTATATTATATATATATATACATGTATATAATATATACAATATATATATATATATATATATATAACCACATGGTATATATACCATGTGGTATATCACATGGTATATATGATATATCCCTTATGTATCATGTCTTTCTTATCAATTCATCTGTTAATGGACACTTAGGCTGCTATGCTGGCTATGTGTAAATTATTGTAAATTATGCTACTCTGAACATTGGACTGCATATATTTTTTGAATTAGAGTTTTCATTTATTTCACACATTATATCCAGGGGTAGAATTGTTTAATAATGTTCTTTTTTTTTTTTTTTTTTTTAGGAATCCCATAATGTTTTTCATAGTCAATGTACCAACTCATATTCCCACCACAGTGAATTAAGGTTCCCTTTTCTCTACATCCTAACCAACATTTATTCTTTGTAGTATTTTTCTCAACAGCCATTCTGACAGGTGTGAGGTGATATCTCTTTTTTTTTAATTTGCATTTCCATGATGATTAGGGATGTTGAGCATCTTTTCCTGTGCCTCTTAGCCATCTGTATGTCATTCTTATTACTATTGCTTTGAACTCTATTGGCAAATTACTTACCTTTGTTTAATAAGGGCCTTTTTTCTTGTTCTTTATTTGAAACATAGTCTCTGTCTTCTCACTTTACTTTCTCTTTCTATGAAATTATGTGAACTAGATACTTATTCTAGTCTTGAAGGCATGTTCTTGTGGGAAATGGCTCTGTGTGTGCCCAGTGGTTTTGATAGAGCTTGATTTGAAATGAGCATCTTCTCCCTTAAGGTGTGCTGACAAGTAACTCCTTTGTGGAAAAAATGGCTAGAGTTGGAGAGGCTAAAATCAGAGTAATATGCAAGCCAAGGTTTCTCCTATGCTCAACGGCTATCGCCACCTTATAGGGAGTCTGTATAGGCAAAGTCTGTAGAGATGGAGTAGGGAGGTAATTGGGTTTCACCTGGGTGTGAGGGCAACCACTGCCTTTATTTGGGATGTGTTCAGGGCTTGAGGGCTTGGGCTTATACTTTTGTGTTGTCTTTACTCTACCCACCCTCAAGTGTGTGAGCCTTGGTTAGAGGCTACATGCGGACCAGAGGGTTTGGTGTCATATCACTGAGCTGGCTCTGTCCTCACCCAGATGTACATGGATGTGGTCTCCAACCTGAAGTTAGCCTTTCTCCCTCCTACAGTGCACAACGACATGGTTCCCTAATTATAGTGGTCTCTGCCAAGGAGCTAGTCTTGGTCTCTTCTGAGTGTGTGTACCAATGCATGCGCATGCAATGTCTGCCCCCACTCTGTCCAGAGGCAGGGCTAGGGCCCAAGCAGGCTCTGTTACCTCATGTGTGAACACTCTCATTGACAATTACAGCTTCCTCTTTAGTGAGGAGCAACACTTGAACGAGAGGGGCTAGAGCAGGGACCTGGAGCAGACTGGCCCCGTTGGGCAGCACTTCCAAGCTAGCCTCAGCCCCAGGCTGTTTAAAATCTGCTTTCTCTGCTCGGTGACAAAGAGTAGGCAAAAATGTCTTCACTTTTTATGAGTAGAGTCTCAGTTTCTTACTACCCTCTAGTAAGCCCCATGGGTTTTCACACCAGTTAAGGGGTTTCGATCTCAGGGATGAGATGCTTAATATGTAATTAAACTCCTTGCTCCCCAGACAGGATCTCAAACCTGGATAACCCCCTCCTCTTCTGTGTTGCCTCCTAGGGGCATGGTTCCCAAACAGATTGCTCTTCCTCCCCTTCTACCTGACTCCATGTAGATTTTTCTCTATGGCCTTGATTGTAGAAAACTTGTTCATCTAGTCCCCATATAAATTTCAGTGAGAGTCATTCTATATGTAGCTGTAGCTTTGATATGTTCATGAGGGGATATGAGTTCAGCATCTTCCTACTTCACCACCTTGATCTTAAGTCCTTCCCTCAATTATTTAATATTAACTCTACCTTATTGATTAGAAAACAGACTCAAGGAGATATAGTAACTTGCTTAAGGACTGTCAGAGTCCAAGTTCTTTTTTCTATGTATCCTGCTACCTTCATAGTTTATTTATTCTGCTCCATATGGTGTAATCATTAAAAAGCAATGGCAAATGGGGAAGAAAAAAAAAAAAAAAAAAACAACTTTGTCTGCTGTATCTTTTCTCTATAGCTAGAGAAAGAGTTTACTAACATCACTGTCAATGACCATAAAGCAAAAATGTCTGAAGACTTAAATTTGCTTTTCAAATACCACTATTTCAAAGGGTGATTACATGACTCCAATGATATGCTTCAAAACCAGCACTGTGCCTACAATGAGAGGGAATATTTTCATCCATTATAAGAGAGTGTTAGGAAAACATCTTACTGGTATCATACCCAAGAGAACAGCATGTGAAGCAACATTATCATATTTTACTGAACTTTCAAATACTTCAAAAAGTATAAAATACATTTTATTGCTTGAAAAGCCTTGGTAACAAAAGAATAAAATATCCATCTAAAACTCAAAATATATTCTAATAATGTTACACTCACATTAATAACATTAAAAAATTCACTAGCTCACCAATCTGTTCTAGGAATGAATAGCCTTCATTTACAGAAGGAAAAGCTTAACCCTGTGACTCTGCACTCTTTATAGCAGGGGAAATGTGGAAGTTTAAGGGCAGAGTTTAGTTCAGTTCAGTTCAGTCACTCAGTTGTGTCTGACTCTTTGTGACCCCATGACTCGCAGCACGCCAGGCCTCCCTGTCCATCACCAACTCCCGGAGTTCACTCAGACTCACGTCCATTGAGTCAGTGATGCCAGCCAGCCATCTCATCCTCTGTCGTCCCCTTCACCTCCTGCCCCCAATCCCTCCCAGCATCAGAGTCTTTTCCACTGAGTCAACTCTTCGCATGAGGTGGCCAAAGTACTGGAGTTTCAGCTTCAGCATCATTCCCTCCAAAGAAATCCCAGGGCTGATCTCCTTCAGAATGGACTGGTTGGATCTCCTTGCAGTCCAAGGGCAGAGTAGAGGCCACTTATTTATAAAGGCTTCCTTTCAATTAGCAAGATGGTGGGGTGGAGTGGATTTCTTGTGCACAGTGAGTTAAACACAGTTGGCCTTTGACATTGGTTCCAGGAATCCCCATGAATAACAAAATCTGCTCAAGCCTCATATATAAAATGGCACAGTGTGATAAACATAACCATCCACAGCTATGAAACCCAATAATACCAAGGGCCAACCATACAAGATTGGCTTAATTTGTCTATTACTCTAGAATCACAGGGGTATTGATCCTAGTTTCTAAGAACCCATCTACATAAAGCTTTCAGGGCATTCTTAAGAAATCAGCAAAGAGAAACTGACAGTAAGAATCTCAAGTAAAACAAGGAGAGAAAATGTACCAATTTTTGGTAGCTGGGGAACTGCAGGCTGGGTGAATCACTGTGAGGCAGAAGAGATTCTAAAAAAAATGCCCTCAGCAAGACATCTTTTTGTTGCTAATTGAGAACAGTGCTTCTAATTTCCACCAGGCATGGCCACTCAAACAGTTTATAGACAAGTCCCCAGGCTCTTCTTTTAAACTTTTTGTCAGAGACTCCTATGAAATTGGAATATTGATATATATTCTGAGAAATTAAAAAAAAAGGATGAAGTCCCTTCCAGGTCAGACCATTTTAGCTTGAGAAAAACTCTGTTTGCTTTGGAGAAATACACTGAGAGAGTGAGAATAATAGTACCATGTTTCAGCAGCATTTGTGAGAGAAGGATAGAGAACTAGTGGGTGAGAGAAGCAGAAGTGACCCCCATCTCCATATGCATTACACTCCGAGGAAGCATATGTCACCCCACCACATGCAGAAAGAGGGAGTAGGAGGCTGGGGTAAGCTCTAGAAATGCTCCTGAGTGCAGATACTGGGCTAACTAACATTGGAATTGCATGCCTTTGATTTAATTACTTTATTCCTGGTGCAGTTTGAGAACTGAGGGTCACCTTTGAATCAGCAGTCATCCCCTTCTCCTTCAGTCTTCAAAGTTTCCCAGCATCAGGGTTTTTTTCCAATGAGTCAGTTCTTCATCAGTCCTTCTGATGAATATTCAGGACTGATTTCCTTTAGGATTGACTGGTTTGATTTCCTTGTTGTTCAAGGAACTCTCAACAGTCTTCTCCAACACCTCAGTTCAAAAGCATCATTCTTCAGTGCTCAGCTTTCTTTATGGTCCAACTCTTACATCCATACATGGCTACTGGAAAAACCATAGCATTGTCAGCAAAGTAATGTCTCTGCTTTTTAATATGCTGTCTAGGTTGGTCATAGCCTTTCTTCCAAGGAGCAAGTGTCTTTTAATTTCATGGTATCAGTCATGTCACCATCTTGAGTGATTTTGGAGCACAAGAAAATAAAGTCTGTCACAGTTTCCATTGTTTTCCCGTGGAATGATGGGACTGGATGCCATGCTCTTTTCTTTTTGAATGTTGAGTTTTAAGGCAGTTTTTTTACCCTCCTCTTTCAATTTCATCAAGAGGCTCTTTTATTCCTCTTCATTTTCTGCCATAAGGGTGGTGTCATCCACATATGTGAGTTTATTGATATTTCTCCTGGCAATCTTAATTCAATCTTGTGCTTCATCCAGTCTGGCATTTCACGTCATATACTTTGCATGTAAGTTAAATAAGCAGGGTGACAATATACAGCCCTGACATACTCCTTTCCCAATTTTGAACCAGTCTGTTGTCCCATGTCCAGTTTTGTTGTTTCTTGACCTGCATACAGATTTCTCAGGAAGCAGGTCAGGTGGTCTGGTATTCCCATCTCTTGAAGAATTTCCTACAGGTATTTGTGATCCACACAGTCAAAGGCTTTAGTGAGTCAATGAAGCAGATGTAGATGTTTTTCTGGAATTATCTTGCTTTTTCGATGATCCAACAGACGTTGGCAATTTGATCTCTGGTTCCTCTGCCTTTTCTAAATCTACCTTGAACACGTGGAAGTTCACAGCACATGTACTGCTGAAGCCTGGGTTGGAGAATTTTGAGTATTACTTTGCTAGCATATGAGATGAGTGCAATTGTGTGGTAGTTTGAACATTCTTTGCCATTGCCTTTCTTTGGGATGAGAATGAAAACTGATCTTTTCCAGTCCTGTGGTCACTACTGAGTTTGCCAAATTTGCTGACATATTGAGTGCAGCACTTTCACAGCATCATCTTTTAGGATTTGAAATAGCTCAGCTGGAATTTCATCACCTCCACTAACTTTGTTCATAGTGATGCTTCCTAAGGTCCACTTGACTTCACACTCCAGGATATCTGGTTCTAGGTGAGTGATCACACCATGGTGGTTATCTGTGTCATTGAGAATTTTTGTACAGTTCTGTGTATTCTTGCCACCTCTTGTTAATATCTTCTGCTTCTGTTAGGTTCATACATTTTCTGTTCTTTATTCTGTCCATCTTTGCATGAAATGTTCCCTTGGTATCTCTAACTTTCTTGACAAGATCTCTAGTCTTTCCCATTCTATTGTTTTCCTCTATTTCTTTGCTAGAAACATGGTATCACTAGAAGGTAGGTGACTGGTTTTGTGCAATAACCTAGGACATCTCTTGTTGTGGAATAGTGGTGGCTAAAACTGCAAAATAAGTTGAGTGAATTGCTTCGTAATTTCCAAAGATTGAGGCACTTTTATATTCCAAGCTTACCTCTTGCAAAAATGTGATTAGGAGGAATATAGCCATGGAGGAGGCAAGCAAATACAGATGATGTATTCAGACAGGAATTAAGATGACTGTATGGAAAGTCAGAGTCCACATAATTACTTCCATGCTTCCAATCCATTCCCCAGTTAGTGGCAACTGTGTTTGGGAAGGGCATGGACAGGGCATAGGCAGCCCAGTTTGAATGATGCTTCAGGAGGGCATAAGATGGTCACTGTGGAGCCCTATACCAAGGTCACAGGTGTGAATCCTTACCCAAGGTCACAGAACAAAAATCTCTAGAACTGACAAAGTCTCTTGTCCTGTGACAAAAATCACAGGACAAAAATCTCTGGAATTCCCCATAGCAACAGTTACCATGAGCTTCTGAATCTAAACCAGCCAGTTTCCTGACCCCATATTAAATAAAATGCTACTCTATTATCCACCCTAAGGGATTCCTTGGTGGCTCAGATGGTAAAGAGTCTGCCTGCAATGTGGGAGACCTGAATTCAATCCCTGGGTCTGGAAGATGTCCTGGAGATGGCAATGACAACCCACTTGCAAGAAAATTCTTGCCTGGGAACTCCCATGGATGGAGGAGTCTGGTAGGCTATAGCCCATAGTGTCACAAAGAGTTGGACATGACTGAGCAATTTCACTCACCCACCCTATAGCATCCTAACCAATCACCTGATGCCACCATTCTAGTAGGAATTTTCTCCGTTTTGAGGCTATAAAACTTGGCTACTAGACAGAGGATTTTTCTCTGTCTTGAGGCTATAAAATTGGTCTAGCAGCCAAAAATTGACTACTAGGGCTTCTTTCGTGACTCAGATGGTAAAGAATCCATCTGCAATGTGGGAGACCTGGGTTCAGTCCCTGGGTTGGGAAGATCCCCTGGAGGAGAGCATGGCAACCCACTTCAGTATTTTTGCCTGGAGAATTCCCATGGACAGAGGAGCCTGGTAGGCTACAGTTCATGGGGTTGCAAAGGGCTGGACATTACTAAGCACAGAGCCAGCAAAAGGGTTTGGTTCTCCCCTGAGCTGGCCCACTGTTCTAACAGTGTCTCCTGCTCTAATAAACTTTGTTGTCTTTTCATTCTACCTCACGTCTGGAAATTCTTTTCCAACCCTCACACAGACCATGACAGTCACTGAAAGGGTTTCCAATATGGATACTTGTAATAAATCAAAGACTTTTTTAAACACTAGGTATAATAGATGCTGTTGTCAATTCACCCCAATCTCCTTTTCTAGGTCAGTGGAAAGGCCTCCCAATTTCTTTGAATGTTGGCTGCAATCAGCTTACCCTCCTCCTAGGAATTGCTGCTGCCCTGTAAGAATAGTAATGCTCTAATAAGTGTTTATCAACCAGCTCTCTTGATTGATAAACCAAGATCCTGGTGTGTAGCATGTCCAGATTTCTGTAGTATAAACATTCCTACCACAGTGGATTTTAAGTTAACAACTTTAAGTCACTGAGTGCAAATGAGGGAAGAGATGCACAAGATGGGCTCTTGAAAGTTAATGTGAATCTTTCTCAAGTCCAGCATTGTGAAAAGCTGTCTTGCCTGGGGATTCCAGGAAGGTTAGATTCAGTTTAGGCTGCCTCATTAGCCCCAGGGATAGGTGGGAGACAGACAGCACTGTGATGGCATTCATGCTGAAGAACTCCCTGTAAGATCAGGCTCCAGTTGGATTCTAGTTGGACCCATATCTTTGCTGAATTTCTTCCCTTGCCCTGCCTCCCCCATTCCATTGAAGCTTTCACTTGAAAATACTTACTTTGCAAATCATTTGCATGGGAATCTCTATCTCAGGCTCTAAATCTGGCCTTGGAGAACATCAGGCTACAAAAAGGTGATGCAACACTTATTTTGAATAATAATTTTGCTAAAATCTTATTATATCAGAGTTTCTCCAGCTCAGAATAAATAATTTAGTAGTCACTGAACACTGAGCTGATTTCTACATTCAATCCTACCTAACAAATGAGCACTAAGCAGCAATGTGCTCTCCATAATATCCCCTCTCTCCATCACAGCACATGGAATGTTTTTTTCTTATATTGAAAAATTAGTAAAACTAATTGTCTAAAAATTGAAACAAAAGTACCTTTCTTTCAATAAAAAATGAATATTTTCTGAATTTTTAGACAAAAATTCAAACTACACAAAACAATCTCTGTTCCTTGTGTTGTGATGTGAAGCATATTTGTGTATTAAAGATGGGAGAAAACAGTTTCAGGCAGGTGAGATGCTGCTAGTTTGATAGGATTTTATTCAGTATGATACAACA